>NW_027175855.1:0-31397 GCF_023055335.1 Clinocottus analis
TCGATTGATCAAATGGTACCGAGCGCCGAGCCCAAATATTGCGTCAAACAAGGCAATTCATCTTTCAACTTGAAGCTGTCTCGTATGCCAGAAAACGCATGTGGCGCGCATCTTTACTACCGCACGCAAATACAAACGACACGTACCAAAGTAGTCAACGTAAACTGCCACAACTCCGCCAGCAACCACCCGCGACAACCAAAATCGCCACCGCTCAGCCCAAAACAAGTGCATCGAAGACAAGTCTCCGCGGATGCACAAACCGATGATTTACCGACCAACATGTCAATCGACGCCCCGAAAGAAGCACCGCTTATTCTAACAAGTCAGCATTGTAAACAATTGACAGGTGTTCAGCAGTGTTGTATATCTCAACAAAGTCATCAAGCTAGCGCCGCGAACGATATACCCCCCATAGATTCAGACGAGGCGGACGAACTTGTGATTGACACCGATGAGCATCAATGGGATCAAAACGTGAAAATGTATAAAACGAAAGCTTTGCCACAATTCCCAATACAGTGGGCGCCGGACACGGACGACGACAGCGAAACGTACGACTCGGCGGCGACTGAAGGGGACAGTGCGTGTCGAACGCTTTGGAAACGTATAACTTCAAATGAATCGGTTTCATCGACATCACAATATTGGTGACAAATATGATTGTCATACCGCTATTATCATAGTGGCTGAAATCTACTTTAGCCACGGTATATTTCACGGCGCTGCTAGCATATTTGATATTCCACAATTGGTAGCTTTCAAGTACACAGTGTGCACATGTGCGCCGCTTTTTCGATTAATCGCACAACTGCCATAACCGCTGCACATTGTTTGGTCAAAGCAGCCGACCAAACACCGGTGCTGGTGTTTGGGGTTTCGAAATTGGTTGATATGTGGGCTGCGCCTAATTATGTTATATCGCAGGTTCATATTGGAACTTTACCAACGACAATGTAGTTCACGATATTGCACTGCTGGACCTTGCACTGAATGCAGAGAGCGCGCCAGGTCACAATGCGCCGATTGAAGCGTATCCACTATCTACGTTTCATGCCGGCGAGCTTGTAAATTACGAAAGTGATTGTTTTATAGTAGGTTGGGGCAAGGAAGGCTACGGAATACACGATTATCACGCACCTTTCAGAGTAGGCACTGTTGGAATTGTTCCGTCGCTGACGTGCGTGGACATGATACCAAATGAATTCGATGTTTACGACGCGTCGCGCAAGATGACTGCAGTATATGCCGCAGTGGGCCGCTCAAATACGTGTTCGGGCGATTCCGGCGGTCCATTGATATGTCAAGACGCAACTGGTGTCATGCGTGTGTTAGGTGTAACCAGCTATGGAATAATTGTGTTCAAACCGATGTGCCAAGTATATATGTAGATGTTCGATGTATTTTATAAGCATAGTCAAGAATGTATTCACACAGATTATTCATCGCATGCCTTTAATGTGTCAATGGCTTGTGTGGGTGGTAATGGAACGATGAAATAAAAGTTTTCAGCTTCAGACACCGTTTGTTTTTGTCTACTGTTTCCGACCACCGTCTGCAGGTACGTCTGTCAGTAGCTGTTAGCCAAGGCGAAAATAAAGCTTGGTTAAACGCATATGACCACAAGTAATGCAAGTAACCCCATTCGTATCCACCGGTACGCTCAAGGTTTTGGGCATGTTTGCACAATACATCAGATTCAAATGGTTTTGGGTGAGTTCTCGTTTAAAGATAAAACTTACTACAATGTCACGTAACAACTGGTAAAACACTGTTTCCCCTATTGTTTTTACACGCTACCACGCGGTCGTCTGCCAAAAGCCACTTGGTAGGACAGTATGAACGTACGTTGGCAGACGTCAAGGTTACGTTTTTTAGCAAATGCGTCGACCCCATACACACTGCGGAAGATGACGGAATCTTTCTTATACGCGCGAAACATTTTTCCGAGCGACTGTTCGATTGACCGCGTGTCAAATCGCAGTGGAGTTTTGGTGTTTCCGTGTCAGCTGCACGACCCGTTGAGCAATCACGTTAACAAAATGTGCGAACGCTCTCCCAACGGGACGTCGCTGTTATCGCTTCGAAGACAAGCCGCTTCTGCTCCTCGACCCAACGTAAACGATTGACACACTTGAGAAAGAGAGCATTCTGTTTGACCACGGTCCACTGGGAGAAGTTATAGTGGCGCGCCGCGAAGCGGAAGCCGCGCGCGAAGAAAAACTTGCCAACCAGCTGTCCCGTCAACAGCGGAAAGCGGATACGCTCGATCGGTTTTTGTAGTGTACAGCACTATGGTAGACTCCCTGTTACGATTTATCGCCGATACGACGTCAACAGCGACGGCACTAGGTTTTACCTCGAACCTTTTCAGATGGAAATAGTACGCGGATTATTCTCGGCTGTGCCGAGAACACTTGGGCACCGATCTGTATTTATATAAACATATACTGTTGGATAAATTGGGATTGGCGTCGTACGCAGTTGCCCAATTTAATCCCCGGCTTGCCGATGAACGTGTCCGCATGCAAATCGACATGCTTTTCGACCGGTACAATAAAGCCTATCAGCTGGCTGTTGTTCCCCGGCAATGTGGCAAAACAACAATCGTTGCCATGACACTGGCGTGCATGATGTCGTTTTTACGATCACACTCATGGTGCAAGCGCAAGTGCAAATATGGCCATCAATATTAAAAACCAAGTCGAAACACTTTATGACGTCTTTGCATCGAATGGCGTGGTTTCCCAGTGACTACAAAGTGATCCGCATTGAAGGCGCTCCTCGACAAGTGATCTACACTTTTGCGCCGCACGTGAAAAACGGCGTAACCAAAGCACACTATTTAGCTTCAGGACGAGACGTAAGTATTCGACAGAATGTTTTAATGTCAACAGGATACCAATTCCTTATAGCACAGCATAAGTTCAATACAGCCTGGACAGCGGTTCGATGAATAAGTACTGCTTCACTCTTAGCGCTAAACGAAACTCTGGCAGCAGAGTAAAGCCCATCGTTCCGGTAGCTGTGTAATCCCAACTGCTGTTAACTGATATAGAGCGATACATAATTGCAAAAGCGCACATGTTATAAAAAAAATAGAAAAAAAAAAAAAAAAAAAATAAAAAAGAAAAAAAAAAAAAAAAAAAAAAACAAGCCCCAACCCCCCCCCGGTCATTAACCCGCGTAAAAACAACCCACCCCTCCTCCCCGTTACTGCCAACCTGGTATTCCGCCGCCGAGAATGTGTTGAACATCTTGCATGCTCACGCCAAGTACTTGTTTTACATCTAACGTCGCAAGATGTTCCTTCATTGTCTGCAACGACGTAGTAGGCACTTTCAACGCTTCGTAGAACTTGAAGTGTGTTATACGCGGCGCATATAACGTGTTGTGTTCCATGATTATTACGGAATGATGATTTTAACGTACTCGTTGAATGCTGTCGCCATGTGATTTACAACTGTCGTGTTCCGTAAAACACTTGCTAAAGACGACAGCATGGAAGTGTATTCTGCGGCATTCACGGCGATAATGTCTCGAGGGGCAACTGAAATGATGTCTTCGTCCAGTGATACCGCAAGCCGGTTTTCTGTATTGGTGGCGTGCAACACTGAAAAGTACATGCTATACCATAAATAGAAAGGTCGTTCATGTAAATACCTAGGGGCCACGTGCAACGCTAACTGCATACGAAGCTCCCGTAACGTTTTTAGACGACCGCTGACGTCTTTAAGCTTTCGATCTATGGCAATTTTCATAGTAGACATATTAGCCAATTTCACAATGTCGGTTTCACGGAGCATCTTGGCGTGGATCAAATCCGACTCCATTCTGTCAGCTACATTGCCACATTGAGCTTGTACGGTAGAAAGCTCGACGTGACCTTTGTAAAAGCCTTCTAACATGTGCGACTTCGCAAAAGATATGCGAGTGCTTGAAGCCAACGCAGAGTCGTTCAGTGAATCCCACACATCTTCTAGGGCATGTCGCGACACTTGAGGTGCGTGATCGGGGTGCACTAATGTGTAATGTGTGCACACGTTGGTAGAAAAGCGATTTGCCAAAACCGCCAATACTGTGATCTGTTTCGAACGCGCAGAAAAAACACATGTTAAGATAATTGAATCCATTAGGGACCAACGCACCTCGGCCTAATGTCACCATCAAGAACGTTCGGCACACTTCTAGTTGTTCCAACAACTTTCGCGGGGGTTCCAGAGTCACGTTGGCGCACACGGCTCCGATGAAAAACGCGTCGTAATCGTAAGCGGTGTACAGTTCGTACGAACGCAGCTTTTCAGCTAACGCGTTTAAACCGTCAGCGTGGTAGTATTTGTACTCCATGGCTTCCGCCAGACACCTACCAAAAAAGATATGCCCATGCGTGGTTTATCGACCGAAAACAACTCTTCGCACATTTGAGCATACTTGCGCTTGGTGTCAATGAGCCACTGACGTGAGGGCTTTTCCGTGGCATCGGCGGGACGAATACCATCTCTCCACGCCACCAATGCGGCGTAATCTATAGAAATGAGAGTCCACTCAGTACTCATAATCAACCGTTTTTATTAACAGTGACGCGATCAAATACGGCAGCGTTATTTACAATGTGCACAACAGTTTTTTTGTATTATCATGCGGATGGAAGCACATCATACTGCAGGTACGGGGCTGATAGAAACCAAGTGATGCGACACGCGGTCTTGTGCACGCGATCGCAAACGTTACAAAACAGCTTTTTGCAGTCCACGCGTTTGCAGCGCCACGCCATACGTAGTATATCTACTTGTCACCGGGCAATCGTAATGCGAGCCATGAGCGTCTGATACTGCGCCAGTCTTTCGGATGATATGTCGGCGATACATTCGCACTGGTACTTGTCGTGCGAGCAGTAAAGAAAAGATCCAACCCGCTATTGTACGGTAACTGCAACGCCGCCCCGGATAACAATTGCGTGTCGGCCAACGCCAGAGGGGCTCCCATCAAGCACTTGCTTAAGGGCCAGGCGTTATCGTTGTTGCTGCTGTATTGAAACTCAAAACAAGAGCCATCGGGTTTATAGCACATCGGCAAACGAATCTGTTTATGGTGCCCGTACACCTGCACGTCTATAGCGCATTTTGTGACACAATCGGTTTTAAATCACTCGTGGCATAGGGCAGTTGCTGTGCGTTTCACCAGACGTCGATGGTTTTTCCGCCGGAGGTCGAGTCGTACCACACATGATTTGTGAGAGGCGTTACCACTTCGCTAATCCAAGACCGATGCGTCTTGTGCTCGTAGTAACACGTCAACGACAAGTTGCGCTTATCAGTAAGCGACGGCTTTTTCCACAAGTCGTCTCACGGTAGTTATACCGTGAACAACAAATTGCACAGGCAACTGATACACGACGCGAAGCGTCAACTTGTGGACGGCTTTCGTCGAAACACCGCAAAAGGTGGCACCGTGTAAACCCCGCACGGATTCAGACCCGCGTTAAAAGCGGCAAATATAGCGGACCACATTTTCAAAGCCAGTTTAGCGTAATCGCAAGTCGAATGCAGCGCCGCCGTGGGTTTATCGAAATCGATAGTCAGCCTGGTGTACACGTTGGTGTCAAAGAATACCTCGTGCCACGAGGGTTGTGGGGTTGAAGCGTGTACTCGGTCAATGTCTCCGTAGGCCACGAACAGATAATCGTAATGTTTGTTCTTTGATTCATTGTGTATAACGAGCGTTCTGCCGTATTGTGGCACCGACGCGTCCAAGTATTTCTGCACGTCTGCAAATCTACACCGATCCGACGGACAGATACCTGGCCCGCGTCAATACCTTTGTTTTCGTACGTAAAGGAATTGATGTACATCAGCGTGTCGTAAAGCCAATAGCCCGCCGTTTTTACATGATCCAATGCCAAAGTGTCGTCTCCGGTGTCACTTGTAGGTTTTTGGCCAAATATTAGCGCCAATAACGTAGTTGATCGCTTCTCGACGTCGTCGCTCTTTTCTTACGGGCGGGTGGTGCACTACCGGTACTAGTACTTGCGACAACTGGTAACGCTAAAGGTTTACTTTGGCCCGCGTCTCGTGTCGTCTGAGCTTGTGAAACGCATTTGACCGTCTCCAACGCCGGTGGCCGTCCGTAGCAGTTAACACTCTTGACTACTAATGCGGTTTGTAGTGCCGCGTGCGAGACCCGTGGCGATGAGCCACCGTATTAATGGCGGCGTTGATACGGTCAGGACAAACTGTACACGACGCTCGACCATGGCCGTACACCGCGTTGAGCGAACCACAGTCCCGCTGTAAGTCCACTAGATATTGTTTCAGAATTGCTTGATGCCAGTGTACGCCAATACTTGCGGCGACCAAATGATGCCGAACACCTAGATCCAAAGGTCTGAAGACACTGGCGGGCATTGAACAAGCTACTAATCGCGCGCACAACAAAGTTGGCAAGATCGGTGCTAGGCGATCGTAAGCCGCCAATGTGCACACTTGTTGCAGTAATTGCGCGTCTACATCTTTGACGGATTTAACAGACAGCAGCAATACATCTCGCGAAGTGTGATGTAGCCCGATAAAAGCACACGGTACATCGTCCGATACGCACAACGACGCACGAATGTAATTGTAACGGCGCCGGTGAATTTAATCGGCGCAATTTCTCGTAAACACGATAACAGTGTGCAGGTTTTATCGATTGACGTCATTGTACTGTGCCAATGCCAACGTGTACAATAACTGGTTGTAAGCCTGTGTTTCGCGTTTTGTTAATTCCACAAGTTCTGCAAGTTCGTGACGCGCACCTGAGGGCAGGTCATGTCGCCACGTCGACATGTATAAAGACAACATGTTTTCCACGGCGAGGTGTTTTGGTCTTTCCAAAACGCCAGACGCTTTTACGCTTAGTAGATACTTCGTCATCGCGCTGTTAGCGGACAATTCGTCGTGTAATATAAACGTCCAAAAGCGTAGAATCTGTTGTGCAAAAGTCGCGTATTCGCGAACGCACGTACGAATAATTTGTCGTGGGTCGTTTATTTTGTTAAGTTGCATTTCGATGGTTCGGAGTCCGCGAATCACGCCGTCTAACGTGTTGACGTTTTCGTCTGGGACTATTGTGGTTTCGTCCAACGTTTCATCTTGCAGTAGCGCATTTACGAGTGTGAAAATGCTTTATTATTAAGAAAACCTCTCAAGCGCGAAGCGTTGACTGACAGCCGTTTATTGTCTATTTGACGCAACACAAACGTCGCCGCGTCGTGTAGATTCGAATACGCCGCGGCAATGGTGTGCATACGTCGACACGAACAGCTGCCATTGTCCGTAGACGTGGCTGCAGCCGTTGCCTCAGTTTTGTTAAGAGCTGCGGCATCGGCGGCAACTGCGTTTGGGACAGGCTCTGCGACATAGACTTGCGCATTAATATTATCTGTCAGCACCGCTTCGATTTCCGGTCGACAAGCGCCGGGCCTGTCACGTGAAGATCTGCCAACATGTGAACGAGACCGTCTAAAGAACGCCGCGTGGGACATTCTGGCGGTAATTCGGGTCTCTCAAGCGATGGACTCGCCGGCGTACGAGGCGGTAGGTCGCTAAGCTCCGCCGGTGGATGATAAACGTTTGGTAAAGGGTGTGAGGGCGGTAACGCATCTGGAATCGGTCTCTCGGTCCAATCTTGCCGGGGCGCCGGGACATAGATTAAACGCGGGGTGTGAAAAGCCATAATATTCGGCAGGCCGCCGGCCGTGGCGACGTTTGCGTCGCGCCATATACGCACATTGCGATCGAGTAGCATTTGCAAAGTTTGTCGCTCTTCTCTCGTTCGAAGTCTTTTCCGCAATTCTTCAATATATTCTTCTGTGTCCGCTATATGTGCCACCATTGCGTTAAACGCTTCGACTGTTTCGGTGTCTGTATGTATATATCCTGTTACGCCAACAGAGTGATTGGGTTGATATCCGAGCGTGTCCAACGCAGACCTTGCAAATCATTTGGATGTAGCCGATTGAGAACTAACGTAGTGCTGTATTGCTGGTACATGGGCGACTGCAAAGTGACGCCGTATTGTCCAATTGCAAAGTTCTGAAACGTTAAGCCAGGATTGCGCCACATTATGTGGCTGCTATGCTTTGCTACTTAACGCGAGAGGTGGAAACGAGACACGATACACGCCTACCGCCGGCAATCGTCGTTTCGTTGAGGAATACGCCAGGAATTCAATATGGTGCGGGGACGGCTTTTTGTGAGCGCGTACACTTTCTTAAACGTATGATAAAGCGTCTTTGCTGTGGTAACATCCACGTTGCGAAGATTGCCTGATGCGAGGGTTATGGGCACGTCGTCGTTTTCTTTCGCATGTTCACAATTGACCGGAGATTCAGCCGCCGCCGCGGCGGTAACGCCGAAGATAATATAACCGTTTTTGTCAAACTTAAAATTGTCTTGACGCAAAGGCTTTCGTCCTCGATCGCGCTGGTTGCGCCTCGCGGGCCACTCGTGATCGAGCGCGTCTTGCGCGCCGTCTCTCAAGCCATATGCGTATAGCTGCAAAATGCTGTGTTTAAGTTTATGCGCGTCATCACCGCAGTTATACATATTGTCGAATAGATCTTGAAGAAAACATTGGTGCTGTTCAATGATTGGCGGTAATGTCAAATCGCCGTAAGGACTGGGATACGTTTTACAAAGGTTTGCGTTCGACATGGCACCCGTGTGCGCTGCAACGTTGGCTGTTTCTGCACATGCGAGTACCTGTGTCGCGCCAGTACGATCGTCTATTACCACCGCGGTCTCGTCCCGTTGAGCACATGCATCATTAGCGTTGAGCTGCTGAGCCGTTGAAACAGGCTGCACCAAAGGCATCATCATTGGTGCTGCGGTTTCAGTCCGCGGCACTGAAAATGTTACCGTTGGTACAGACGGCGGCATTATGGCATTGACACGTTGAAGAGGGGTCTGTGTTGAAGGTTCACTGAGCGACAGCGACGCTGCACCGGGTTGGGTGGGTAAAACCAAAACCTCTACAGCGTCGATACCGCGACGAGTAAACATGTCTTTTGCGCGATCGTACATGGTGTTGCGGCGGCTTACGCATTGTTGAATAGTGACTTTGAACTCATTGGCCAACGTTTCTAGAACTGCAAGGTAAGACGTCGTGTCGGAAATGTCAATATCAGTGTCGGGTGCGTACCAATGCGAATAACGTTGATGTAACACGTTTTGCAATTCGGTTTTTAAGTCAATAATAGACGCTATGAGTTGCGAGCGGGACAACTCTGTCTGCAAAGCTGTGCGTATTGCCGCCAAGTGTAGAACAAGAGCGACAATGCACATGTTTACGGTGTGCTTACTATTAGTGCGACATATGTCAAGCTGGCCACGATTGAAGGTTGCGTGACACAATCCGGCCAGATAAGCTGCGTGCATTGTTTGCAATTCGAGAACCGTGCGATCGCAAAGTCCTACTGTGACAAATAGGTCTTTTAAAGGATTAGGTTGAGCAAAAATAATTGGCACGTGAGGTTGAATGCGAACAATTGTAGTAGCTTGTATTGCAATCGTGACGTTGAATTCTGCTGCCAGAGTTGTTAGAGAAACGTCATCTAGCGACCACGTCAGAAACTTAAACGGTAACGGGCGCGGCGGCACAGCTTCCGTGTACTCGAGGCGAAGACGGTAGAGTACATCGTACAAGTAATAAATGCCTATTGGAGATATAGATGCCGGCTTTACCGAACGAGCAATCAACTCGGCAAAAGCTGTAGGCAAATTACGATCAAATGCATCTAATCTATCTTTGTACACATCATTTGTTTTTCTAAGCATTGTGGCAACGCGAACATATTCATCGGTTGTAGTCGCCGCCGCGGCAGCTCTCAATAACCAATCGAGCATGTTATCGGCCAACATACCCGTCACCGGCGCCGCGCGAACGGTTGTCACCAGTTCGGCGATTACAGTATCGTTATTGGCTAGGTAGACTGTTGTTTGCCAGTGTTTCAGCAACGTTGAGAATATTGACGGAATCCTCGGCGGCATCTTCGACGGAATCCTCGGCGGCATCTTCGGCGGAATCCTCAACGGCATCTTCGACGGTATTTCTATGTACGTTTTGAACGACTTGTGACGCGCCGTCATCAACTTGTACGTCTGTAACGTGCGTGGCGAGATTCATAGCGTTAAGTTGTTCGTCTAAAGCTACGATTGGTATCACGGTTTCGGTAGTTTCGTGAAATGTATCTGTGTCATCATCGTCATTGAGCGAATTGGTATCGAGATTGTCTGCTGCAGTGTACGTGTTCGTATGGTCTACCATCGGTGTCATCGTCTGATCGAGTACCACCGCGTTCTTGGCCATTCTGGTTTTCATCAGGTTCGCTATCGCTCTCGTCATCATCATCATTTTTACCATCTTCGTTTTCGTCATCTTCTTCGTCGTCAGAATCGTCGCTGTTACTCTCGTCGTCTTCGACGGTATTTATTTCGGCGTTACCTTCTGTAGTTTGCTCGTTAACGTACGTTGTATTAGCCCACGTTATGTCAACCGGAATGTCGACGCTTTGTGCGTTACCGTTGACAATAATGTCATCAAACTCAATCTCAGCGGCATCTGTGTAAGTGTCGCGACCTGTTACATCGGCCAATCGTTCGCCGAGACTGACGATAGGAGTCTCTGTGAGGTCTGCAATTTCGAGTCTTCGCCGCGGCGCAGCGTCAATTGCGTCAGTGTTATCTTCGGAAGTGACACTAGTGGCTGACATATTGGCTGTTGTAGCGTTAGCTGAGTCAGCGATGTCGTCACGTCCTGCTCCTGTTGTACCGCCCGCTGTGTGAGTTCGCAGCCCGGCAGAGTCGCCATAAAGTTTTAATTGACTAATAAGCTCGCGCTCTCGATCTACAGCTTCGTCACACAACGTGGCGTGATAGATAATGGCGTTGACATCCGCGAGAACAGTGTGCGGTTTATTCTGAAACAGCGTGTCGAGTTCGATAGCGTATAATGTATTGGATACGCGTAAGCGAGGTTCGAAAAGTAAGATCGAGTAGTGATTGCGCGCGTATAACAACGCCGCTCGCGGCTTTATAGATTTATTGGGACGGTACGAAAAGAATCGACCAATCAAAGATACGACAGGCACGCTGACGGCGTACACTTTAATAAACTTGTCTATGAGCTCAGCAGACAATTTATTGGCTGCTAGACGAGAGCCGGCGATACGAGGTTTTATAGCGTCTCGCAAATTATCGATATCAACTTTATCATTTTCCGTTAATGCGATTTCGTCGCTTTGCGAAAGTTTTAACAATCCGTACAATGCAACGTACAAACCGTGCGCGTCACCCAAACAACGTACGATGCGCCGCTCGCACGCACCGCTGCACAATTTAAAACCAGTCGGACGCGGAACGTTGACGTGAGTTTTATCAGTATCGATCAACGCATTAATTTCGGCGGTCGTAAGAGTGACATCGTCCATGTTCAACTGTGCAGTAAATTGCTGCGCGTCGCGCAAGAACCGCTGAGAAAACGACATGAATTACCAAAACCCGCACTGCGTGTTCCGCCAGTTACGCACGTCTTCGGTAGTGGATCTGTCGACGTGTGTTCCCTGCGAACGCACGTTTTATACGATTTGGCGTCACCCGTCCTCGCGCACTGTCACGGCCGTGACTGCAGTAAACGCTGTGATTCCATGCCCCGAGACGCGAAATGACGTACACGATAACGGCGCATTCACAATAACGGACGGAAGCCTTTTCACAGGTGACGCTAGCGCATTGGCGTTAATCTACGCGGCGTGTCCTTCGATCACGCCTGCGCGTGTCTTCAACGTCAATTACGTTGATCAAAAATGTTCGTCCATACGGTTTGCGACGGACGAAATCCACGCGGGGTTTGCAGTAATGGACGGTTCGCTGAGTGTCATACTAACGGGCGGCTGCGACCCCTTGGCTTGCGTGTCGGCGTTGCGCGTGTTAATCGATGTGTACGACGTCCGCGCTCTGATAATTCGCGACGCCGCGCCCAAGGATTTCGTGTTGTGTGTGGCGGCTATTGCCAGAGGATGCGCTTTACAGAAACCGTTTGCATTTCTAGGAATAGGAAGTGTGCAAGGACAAATCATTCCAGGAGCACTCCGCGCTATTACACGCGAAGTAGACGTTGGCTCTTGTGTCATCAGCGACCGCGGCGCCGTCATTAGTGTAGACGAACAAAGTAATCTAAACGTATGTATTCGCGGGCTTCCGCTTATGTATCGCCAGAACGTATGTCGTCCCGTCGTTGGGTATTTGTGTACAAACGCCGAAAAAACTATGTCTGTCCGCATCGAAACTGAACTCAACAGCGTTTTGGTAGCACAATGTTACGGCCCCGATGACCCGTTAAGTCAACCGACGATTAACATATATCACGACATCGCCTACGCCGTAGCAGAGTGTTCTAACGTTGACGTAACTTCCATTCCGGGAAATGATCTGTATGCAGAAATAGACAGCAGCTGCTATACCAGAGCAAAGGTGTACGTCGGGAATCAACGCCGCGTCGACGATGCCGCATTGTTTGTCGCCGCGGTGTACACCGCGTGTCTAGAAGAAAGCCCATGCGCTCTCTTAACAGTGCACGAGTTGCCGCTTTCGTTTTGTTTTCGCCTAAGTGCGTTGGTGTGCGTGTGGTCTCACGTAAACGGAACAATTATAACCGACAACGTGTCTATCGCCGACACGCTGCCGATTGTCGTGTATCGCGTGTGCGATGACACGATCGCGTTGAACGTGTGTCTGGCTCCCGATGGGCAAGTTTTGCAATGCGTGACCGATAACTGCGAACGTATCAAGGTAAAGCCTTTAATTACTGGGTGCGTACGCGACATTGTCACAGTGCCGACGTTTATTAATACGCGTCCTGCGCCGTCGTGGCATACAATTACCGCTTTCGAACTGCAACGCGAAGCGGCTAAATGGTCACTTATAGACGCAAGACCCTTGCGAACGATTCCTAGATTTCAAGAGGTGCTAAAAAGACGACTGTGGCACTCTGACGACGCCGTATCTATGAAACTACTACAAGGAACACCACCACGTACGTTGAGTACATTTGAACCCTTGCCCTTGACCGGCCGCCATCAATCTCTTTTGGCCTTGACTTACCACGATGCCAAACTACCCGTTGCGGTGTACAGCGGATTCAAAGGTCATTTTTTACCAGCGGGCGACAGCGTGGAGAGTCACCCTTATTTATTCGGCTGGCAATCGGCCGACCCAGTGGTTCGAGCGTCTTGGTACGTCAAAAATCACGTCGTGGGCTATTTGAGCGCTCACCCTGGATGGTTGGCCCACGCATATACGCTAGACGTTCCATTGTATTATTTCGAAGACGTTGAATTGGTGTTGGTAGACAAGCCGTATGCCACTGAAATGGGCCTGTCAAAGACGCAACTGCTGTCGCTCATTCTGCGTTGTTCTGAAGTTACCGAAGCCCACATAAAAGTGGCATATCGCTGTGTGACGGGCCCGATATTCGAAACCGTGTCAAAGCCGGTACGCAATGGGGCCGTGTACAGTCTACGGAAAATCGAAACGGCGGCGCAGCCGCTCGACATAGATCGCAAAGCCGCATTATCGGCTTTGTCGTGGAAGCCGCCGAAACGCAGTTGCGTCACCCTGTACACGAGCCCCGAAATTGGACAGGCGGAAGACGTTTTGCACGCTTCTATGACTGAATTGCTCACCCTTGGCGCGACGTTGACAAGTCAGGATTTGACGTGCGACGCTTTTGACGGCATGCAACAATACTTACTCGACTTGGCGTTGGAAGCGCTAAATCCAGAATGGACGTTTCATTCACCGAGCGTAATCATTCATCGACCCGACGTAGGCTCGCTCCACCGTTACGACACTCCAACGATGCGGTTTTTTGGCGTGTTGATACACACGTGCAGCTTTGTTCCTGTTAAATTAGGAAGCGTGGCGTTTGTGTGTACTCGCGATAGCACGTTTTATCACCCTTCAAAATGGACGTTAAATCCCCGCGACGTTGCAGTGTGCGTAGTAGTTTTGCGCGCGTTAATGAACTATTGCATGGCATTGAGGCCGGACGTTTGGGCCACCGTGACCAATAATATGGACACGCAAGTCGAGAGTCGCGCAGTTGCCGAAATTCAAGCTGTTGCGAGATTTCCGATCGCGCAGCTTCGTTGTTTAACGTTGTCCGAGGCTGCATTATTGTTACTGTACGGCCTCGTACATGTGTTTCTCATACCCGTGACAAATTATTCGACGTCGACCAATGTCGTCGACGTGCAACAAAACGGCACCAATCACGTATGTCCTGTGTATTATCTGTCGTCACGGCCTTCGTATTCAAACATAGTACGCGAGCTGTCAGTGCCAGTGCTGTTACATCATTTAGGCGGCGCTAGCGAGAAGTTGTATATCATCGCCGACCGTGGTCACAATCGAGGCTGTGGCCTGTGCTTGATTGACGACACCGGGGTTTTTGCGCCGCACGATCAGTACCCTCGCGTATATCAAGATCTCGTTAGTACAGCGGCTGTCTGGACGGGCGCCGCGCGAGGTAGCATCGAATATCGAGACAGCGTATCGAACGCGTGGAAAACGGTTCTACTACCGGGCACGATCAACGACGCGTTGCACGACATTGTTACATACGGGTCACCCTACTACGTAAAGTGGAACGCGCCCGCTCAAGTGCCATCAGCGTGTACAGAGCTGTCGTGTATTCGCACTAACCCGGTAGAGTGTTCAGGTGTCGAATCCCAGGGTTTTTCGTTGCACCCTTTCCGATGGAATCCCGTCGGCGCCGGGCTGTGCGCAGTACGATTGCTATCGTACGACAAACGGGCGACAAAGCCTATAACGTACCAGCTGGAAGAAAATACGTTAACCGTAATGAGAACCAGTTGTCCAAATGCAGTCACCGTCACCAACAGAATGATCGAATGGGCGACAATAAAAGTACCGACGGTCGTGTTAATAAACGTGCCGACCGTCGGCACGGCCGTGACACAATACGTCGCAAAGCTACGCAAAGTTGCCATATACGCTCGCTATTCATGCCGCATCATGCTGACTACGGTGCATTTGCGTCCGCACGAAAACCTATCGTGCACTATACGAGCAGCAAACGTTTCGCCGCCGCTCAGTGCAGACAAAACAGAGAAAGACGTATGGGGTGTTATAACTTTGACGAACAAAGAGTACCACGACAATACAGTTATTGTCGTGACCGGAACGGATCAATGGGAAATAGTCGGCCCCGTGCACCAGTGGCTGCCTCTTTTGTGTATAGCGATTTCCGAAATGATGTCTCGGCAGTTCATGGTGATTCGCGTTCAAGTGGGCGCGCACGAGTACTTGACAACGCTGTTGAGTGCAATAACGGCGTGTCTCTACGGCGAAATACCGGCAGCGCGCACGATATTTATACACTGCGATGCGGCGGTGTACACAACCGGGTTTACGAGACGGCTTTTCCCAGGAGCGCCGCTGCTGATTACTCCCCGACCGGTCATGCCGTCATCGTCCCAAGCTTCAGCGGAAGACGATTTAGCCGGCCTGGCGTGGACCTACGCCGTATCTTTGGATTGCCTGGACAAAAAACAGACGGTCTTGAAGAGCTTAGAAACATACGACATGCAAGCGCACACCCGCGTGAACTGGGCCCCTCAATTCGATCACGACAAATACATTCCGCTGATCGCTTCCAATACGATGAACGTCGTGATAGTTTACGGACAAGTAGATACCATGAATACCAATCATGGTATAACAGCGTTACAAAATATATTGACGCGAGAACCCAACGCATCGGTTATTTACTTGCATGCCGTAGCCGCGGCGGCATTGGCGGAAATCAAAGTCTTTTTAGGCGGTCGGCTGTTAGTTGGCACGTTCTTGAAAACGGTAGGCCCGGGAGCAATGTTTGCCCACTTGGTAGCCAATCTCGACATTAGAGCCGCGGGACCGGTCGTACGACTAGCCCCGCTCACGATGTCTTTCTACCAACAACAGCACAGTATGTTTATGCCTGCTGTAAACGACCCTGTCGACTTGAGAATGCGCACGTTGATAGTACCAGCACTGATGGGCGCCAACTTCTTTTTTTACATGGGCGCCGACAGCTTTTACAGAGACTTGAACGTTTTTCAAATGATAGAGCTATACTACCAAGGTCACATAAGCGGGCGGCAACTACGGGATTCGGGAGCTCGTAATTCCGAGCTTGCCTACATGACGGCATTTGACGCGCGCGTAGAACACTCGCGCTATGCGACGGCGGTGGAGGTGAACGAATTGGCCGTACTCGAGTGTTTTCGACGCGGACACGTCGCGTCCGCCGCGGCGGGATATTGGCTCAAAGAACCTCTGACGGTGCAAGAGTATTTATGGACGGCGTTAGATGCTTTGATTGCCAGTTACGACATGTATTTGGACCATGGTGTGCAGACACTAGAATACACGTACATTCCCAATGCGTACAATATTATGGACAAGGTACCGTTTCTGCGGCGCGGCAGCCGAAAAGCCTGCGTAGGGCTATACGATCGATACACCGTAACGCTCGCGTGCTCGCAAAACGACACTATGCTACCGCACGACATAGCGGTGTCGTGCGTAAATCACCAAGATATTTTAGTCGCCGTAAACGCCGCTTCCGACGTGACTGACGCCAACGAAGGCTTGTTTATCGCATTGTGCATTCTGTGGACGATGGGACTTGTGGTAGTCAATTGCTACGGATTTACGTTGAGTTGTGTCGAGAAAACGGCTGCTATAGTACACGCCGCAGGCATGACGTTTCCGTCTTTAGGCTACAATGATGTCGGGTTGCCTGAAAATCCGTCGCGAACGTTGCTGTCGCAGGCTGAGACATCGGTGCCGGGCATTTATAACATGTGGCGTACACTTATCGACTTGGGCACCGACGCTAACAAAATTGTATTGCCGGAGCTAACTGTCACAGGCATAAAGAAAGTACAGCAGTTTGTGACTTTGTTATGATTGCACCTTTTGTTTTTGTTTTACATACCAGACCGCCCGCGGTTACAGTCCCGACATCTGCGTGGTGGACGAAGCTGCGTTCGTGTCAGCGCAAATGATGGTCTCGGTGTTGCCTCTCATGACTGTCAAAGGTCGTAAACAGATTCACATTACATCACCTGGCGGACCCGGGTCGTGGATGAATCAAGTGAGTTTGATTAAAAAAAGTGACGGTACGGCGTTCGCACAGGTCGTGGAGGTAACGTACAAATGCGCAACGCACAGTGCGCTAGAGTCGTACGGATGTCCCTGCAATTACGTGTATATACCCGATCAGATAAACACCAAAGGAGGCTACATGAGAGGTATGGAACATCTCATGAATTTAGTTATGCCCGGGTCTTTTGAAACCGAATTGACGGGTGGTCAGCAAGCGCCACCGCCTCGAGACCCCTTTAAAGACGCGTTGTACAATTTCCTTGCCAACAAGATCCCAAACACGAACGATGCGTTGTCACTGGCTCATCCGCAAACTCAAGACGCGTGCGTCGTCATCGCCGTGGATCCGACGTATTCGTTCGGTACGACATCTTGCATGGGAGTTTGCACCGCGATACATTTAAAACACGTAGCGTTGCCTAACGTCATCGTTATCGGCGCCGATGCTGTAAACATATCTCAATACACGCATGCGTCTGACGCGTTACATTTTGCAGTGGTGCGTGTACACGCCATGACTGCGCGCACGCTGTATCCCGATCTTCCTATTCTGGTGCTGATCGAAAGCAACACGTTTTGCATGAACAATCATCAACTGTGGATCACGTTGAAACGATGGGCCAGGAAAAGCCGTTTCGGAAACTTTTTCTGTTTCTACGATCGTGTGATAGACCCTAATCGTACGCATCCGGGGAAATTGATGCCGCAAAATAAACTCCAAGCGGTATTGTCGCTGGCCCAAGGTATGACTACAATGAGAATGGGCATGACCGACGTTTTGTTTTCGGTCGGCGAGTATGTGCTGAACGTCTTCGGTAAAGAACAAAGCGCCATGGCCGACAGTTTAGGTACCGCAACAACCGACGTATCGGCCTTGAGGTTTGCTGCGAAAGACGTAGAGGCTCATTTATGTAGCACGGACCCTAACCAGCTGTTGCTAAGCCTGGCGCAGTATCTAGAGCTGCCCACGGATAAACACCGCGGCGCTTTATTTGCCTATCACGCTGCTATTTTAGAAACTATAAAAACGCAAATGTTACGCGTAAACATAATATTGGACAAGAACGGAAAAGCTAAACTTGTCACAGGTGCAAAATTACACGTTCAAGGCGGTTATACGCACGACGACGTGTTCAGTGCCCTATTATTGTCTTGGGTTGTTCATGTTGACATCTTTAACCCTGTTGTGAGAGTTCAATAAACACTTCAATTGCATTGTGTGTACTGTTTTTATTTGTGTGCATACAATTGCAAATCATTGAGCAATGAGCGGTGTCGACGATTCCTCGTCCAAAGAACTTTCCCATTCTTCGTCGTCTTGCGCGACACTTTGGTCTCTCGTGGATTGGAACGAGCCGCTAAATCGATGCGGCGGCGCAGTGACCGTCGACAATGCTTTCACTTGTACTGCCAACTGCCGTCGATTGGATTGCAAAGTTGCGTAATGACTTCGCAGATTTTGCAATTCTCCAGACGGTATCGTATCGACCTGTTTTCTCGCCGCCAAGTAACTTACTAGCTGCTGTTGAGTATTAGCAGCGGTAGAGCCCAAAAGTATTTGATTTGCGCCCGCGAACGTTTCTAACAAAAGACTGTGTTTATTGGTCGCGGCGTCTAGTTGAACGGCGAGTCTTTCTTTTTCTAAAGCCGTCGCTACAGTCATGCGATCGCACAACACTGCGATTTCCGACTCTAACTCACACATTTGCGTTTCCAGCGCGGTAGCACCCAACGCTGTTTCACGACGCGTACACTCCAACTTTTCGTCCTCCAATTCTATGCACTCGGCAATGTAACGCTCGGTGTGCTGCGACATAGATTGCAAACAATTTAAATGATAAAAACCAAAATAATAATCGGAGAAATGCGTAGCGTACACCTTAAGCATTCTATCGGCCACATGGTTAGAAATTAATGCCGCAGCCGTTTCCCGGACTGATACGCAGATTCTGGCAGATTTCTAATGTCTTTCGAAAGACTGACGGAATACGCATTACGCAGTAGTCCGTCTCCTTCTAATCTATACTGGAAACCAAACGCGGGTCCGCTAGTCTGAATAGCCAAAGGATAAAGCCCGCTATACGAAGGGTTTGTTAACATCTTGCCGGCGCCGGCACCAATCACGCTCGGCTCTAGTACCATGACGTAATCCATGGGCGACCCTCCGGACGGCGCGTGTTGTCTCAATTTGTCAGACAACAACGCGTCACCGTCGAAAGGCTTTCCTGTAAACAAAGGCGTTACGCCATCTTTAAAAGCTTGCGCCCCGCGTATGATGGTGCCGCTGAGCACCTGGCCCAATTCCGTTTGTCCGAGTCGGCTCCACGTTCGCGCCAAGTGACGATGGTTTTCGTTGACGGGGTTGTGGAATGGACAAGTAGTCACAAGTTCGTCTGTGTTATATGTGCAACCTGTGGTCATGTCTGTAGTGATGTATTCACTGGCCATGTGTGTGCCGTTGCGATAGGGCACGCGGCCCACCATGCCCATCAGTTCGGGCACAGACGATAACACGTGTCCGTCGACGGGGGTTAGCGTGTTGCACCAATCCAAAATCATGCCGCCGACTTGTTTTAGACGATTAACTTCGGCCGCGGAAGCGGTGTCGTTTATTTTATTGACGAACGACGAACCCAATCCGCGAATCTTGGTAACAAGCACCTGTGGCAATGTCATACCTTGCAAAGCGGATCCGTATGGGATCACGGCCATTTTCTGCAAGCTCTGCAGCGTAAACTGTTCGGCGTTACCTATGTGCTGCATTATGTTATACGCCGACTGGCCCATAATCATAAGGAAACTTTTTTCGGGCAAAATAGACATGTTGTGCGCTTCTCCGACCAAACGTCTGACGATAAGATATGCCCAACCCGACACGTAAAACTTGTCGAAGCGTTTCACGTTAGCGCAAGTGATGCGCTGTGAGAAATGCATACCCATGGCAAACGCGACACCGGGATTGCCGCTTAACCGCGAACGGAGTTGCTTGGCGCGAACGCGCGCAACGCTTCGCAGAATATGATTGGCGCGCATTTGAGGCAGTATGTAATCTCGGTTATCTTCGTCGTCAAGATCAAATATACCGTTCTCTATCTCGTACAACCTAACATTGTGTCCAAAGATCGGTTTAAACACTAGTGCGGTAGATGGGCTGTTGTCGTCGACCATGGCTGACATGTCGAGTGTCGTTATGCGGGGCAAATTAGTTCCCAGAACCCACACTCCTAGATGCAAACACTGAATGTTGCGCGTAGACGTAATCTGGAAATCGGTTGCGCTCAAACGTGAAAATCCGGCCGCGCTGTCGTACATCCCGGCGGCCGCCCACGTCCATATAGTTACCAGATTTTCAACACGACCGGCTGGCGAGAAAGAAATTCCATTGTGTTCGTAACGCGCTTCACCGTGTGACAGCAACGTGTAAGGTTCGACGTCGTTAGCGGTATCGGGATCCTGTAGGCGCTCCGTAATCATAGTTGTATCAAAGACTTTGGCCCAGGACGACATAGCGTTCCACACGGTTGCCACTTGGGTGCGTCGCATGTGCAATACGCGCATTTGCTCGTTGGTGAAGTAAGGCGCGACGTCGTCTAAGCCGGCAATGGCGTCGACAGCAACGTAAAAGTAATTTTGTCCGACAACATCGGTCAGCAAAACGTGATGTCCACCATTGCCAATACGCTTCAAGACAGCCAGCAATACGCGTAGAACTTGGGTTTGCGTTACCGTTGTGTCGGTAGGGTCACCCAAGACGTGTGCTCGCACAGGTATGGGATCGTTGTTCACAGGCGTGATCAGATTTTGTATGATGTGCGGCGTGCACACGTATTTCAATAAGACGGCCATACCGACATCGTCACCCGTCACACCGTCACCACACATTTTCAAAAACATAAATGCGTCGTTTTGTTCTGCGGTAATACCTAAACCTGCAGCCAGAGAGCCGGCGACTGCTGTGAATTCTGTGTCGGGACCTGACATCGCTGTGAAATTCCACATGAGCATGCGAGGGCTGTTGTAAAACATGCGATCTATGCAGCGGTACGCTTGCCGTGGGGAAAATTCACACAGCACAGTTGGACACCGTAGTTTGTCGACCCCTGACATCATATACAACGCTTCTTCGCTGGAAGAGCCTTCACCTAGATAAGCGTCCATGAGCTGTTCTGCGGGCATGTCGACAGCTTTACACACAAACAATTGCTTGTGTTCAACCATTTCGTGCAATTGCGTCATGGTGAATTTCACGACGTTCGTGTCGGTGTTCATGACGTATGTTTCAGTGCATTTCGTAATGGCCATACTTTCTGTGTGAGTCGCGTTACTAGCGGGCAAGAACATAGCCGATGATGGAGTATCGCGAACAACGTTGGACGGCGTGCCGCACATGGTGTAACGCCACTGCGTGTAGTTGGTATCTACAAATGGTGACCCCATAGAAGGTCCATGTTTGTAAATTGGCGCAGTGTCAAACGCCAGAATAGGTAAAACGTCTCCGTTGCGTAGCATAATAGCGGGCATGAGATCTTTAGGTGCTTCAAGTGGTACAACCGATGGATTGCTATCGACGTTGTGCACCGATATGGGTTTGTATGCCGCGGTGACTACTGGATGTTCCCACTCTACGTTCATTTTATGATAGGTGCAAGCTTCGACGGGCACCTTGGTGTCGGTACCGTATGAATACACCTGTGCACCCGCGTTGCTACGGATAACGCACGTTGCGATGCGCGCCGATACTGTTGTAGTCGTAGCGATGAAATACGTGCCGTGTGCTATGCCTTTTTCCGCTCTGAAAGCGTCAATGTTTTCAATGGCGGCCTCGCACATGATATTAGCCATACCGGCTTTGGCGTTGAAAAACCCTACAAACTCGGTGTGCGCCCTAAGCAGCTGCTGCATGCCCGACGCTATGCTGACAGTTGACAATGTCTGCAATTGTTGCGTTTGATGCAGGCAAAACGTTACGTAGGAAGGCGCCCGCGCCGCCGCTTGCGCGTGTTGATGAATGAACGACAATCTGAAAGCGTCGTACATGCTTTGCACCTGATCTTTGTACGACGCCAAAACCATTTCGCGTTTGGTAAAATGTTGCGCTTCCGAGTGCAAGAATTGGATGCTCGAGACATACTGTTCTAAGCTAAAGTTTAAAACAGATTGTATGGCGTGCACGCCTTCCGTCATGGTTCGAAACGCTCCAGGGATAGCCATGACTTGATGTTTAATAGTCGTTTCGATCTGAAACTCTGCGTCGTAGTCGGGCTTACAATTTGGCACAAGCATATTAGACATGATACCCAAAGACGTGTACGTGCTAAGTTGCGTGGCTGAGAGAGCCCCCCCGAGCGCCAATCTGGCCAACTTAACAACTACGGTCCCGTACAAGTTTTGAAAGCTGACCTGAGGGTCCAAGGTCTTACTGGGCCCGTTGGTCGTAGTAGCGGCAGAATAAATGTCATCGACCACGTCGCGCAAACCTTGCACGCCAAATTCTTTCATGAGGTCGTAACATACCGGAAATGTTTTGTCCATGTGTTCAGTCGACGGCACGTACGCAAGCCCCGGCACCGACCTCATGGCCGAATTTGCCGGCGGCGTAACATTGACGCCGGCGTACGTCTTACCGATAGTCGAGTCCATCTTTGGAACGTGTTGGTCTACGCGGCCGCGATTGGTTTTAACGGACCGATGGGACTACTTCTGTGTTACCTAAGCAGCGTAGCTTCGTCTCAATGAAGTCGTCGTTGATGTCGCCGTCGATCATACATTCGCTGGCGGCCAAAGGCGCAAAGTCAGATAGCTCGCCAACATTGCTGTCGTTGACGTCTTGCAGATACGACAGCGTCATATCTTGATTGATGTCGTACGCCCGATCGCGCATGTCGTTCGCCATGAGTCCACGGGCATTAGGCAGCGTTTGCTGCATAGCTCTTTTCATGTGGCGATGTTCTTGTAGCGTGCGTCCGAGGACGTCCACGCACGCCACAGAACGCAGACTCGCGTCGTTCATAGTCAAGTGAACGCGAGTCGTCTGTATACGTTTCAGCGTGCCCGCCGCCGCCGCTAACCGATGTTTAGCTTCGCTGTTATCCATACCGTTGCGCGCGATAGCGTTTCGTATAACAGCTATTTCACGCTGACACTCATCTTCCAGAACGTCCAGGTGCGCATAGCGTTCGAATGAGGGCATAGCTACGAAATCTCTCACTTTCTGCTTTTCTGCAAGAACCGTTGATAACGTGTGCGGCACGTTGAGTATTTGCGCTACGGCATCCGTGACGGCCGTCACCGCATTTACAATGAAGCGCAACATTGTGCCGATTACGCCGTTGCCGCACGACCAATCAAGTAGACCGGAATTACAGCTGAAGTACTTGAGCTTCATCATGCACGAGTTGAGAAATGAAAGATTAACGATAACTAATAACGTTGTGCGGGAACGCATTAAAACGGTAGCGGATGTACAGACACGTAAAGATTTGCGCGACCTCAATCGTGACCAAGTAGAGTATGAGCGCGTGACGCCTTGTGTGCAATTTGGCCCAGTGATCTCTTTCGAAACATGTTAAAGGCTTTTGAAACCGACAGCGTATTTAACGGCGTCTTCAACGACGTCGTCAGCGACATCAATATCACAGAAACTATCATAGCGTATATCACCGCCGAAGCTAAAATCGGAGACCACGGCGCCGCGACGACTACAGACTGGACAGTGGGGCCGGTATATCAATTGGACGTAGAACGGTACACGGCGACACTACGTACTATAATGGCTCATTTGGCACTACGTATTAACAATGCGTTAAACAATTATCTTATGGAATTGTACCGTCGGTTTTTTCTCTACTACACAGTCTACGGTTGCGTTCCTTATACGTATATTAATTGTCAACAATTACCACTACATAATAACTCAGCGCAAGGTATGCGCTTTTACGACCGCGCCGCCGTCAATCACTTCAATGCCACGTTAGCCATCCTCGATCGCGATCTATTACAACACACGAATTGCAAAACGGTGGTGGAAAAACTACAGGAGGTTCTGAAAGGCGTCCTTGATAACGACGCCTTGTTTCAGATACACATGCTAATGGACGAACTCGCCAGTCGAAGCAAATTCGACGTGCCGGTTTTCGTCAAAACGGTAAAACGCCTTGGTCTCATTCAGCTCATCATGTTTTCTGTACGGTTAACACACGGCTTTATGCCATACATACCACCGTTTGAAAGTCGAGTCGTCATGGTGTACGATCCGTGTACTCGTGAGGCGCGCGCCATTGATGACACGTTATACGTGTACGAAATAGTTATGTTAACCACCAACCCGACAACGTACGAATCTCACACGCATCAAATACTCAATCTCACGCAAACGATCAGCCGCGGCATTGAAATCACGGTGGCCAACATGGTGTCTCAAAGCAGACGAACCATCGTGACGGCTCCTAAGCCACTGCCCATGTCGACAGGCCCAAATGCCGTAGATCCTATATTAGGCGCAATGATGTCGGACCCGTCTCGTCACATTGCCACTCAAGAGCCCCACGTGACAACACAAATGCAAAGAGTGGCTAGAAACGTTCAGCACCAAAATATGAATTTAGGCGCGTCGGCCGCGCACGTATTGTCCTCCATCCAAGGAGCCATCGGCGACGATTGCCAAGCAGAAAACTTAAGAAACGTCATGACACACATTCAAACGCAATTCACCAGCGCATTTGGAGTCTTGGAGTTAGTTAACGATCAGGCCAACGTTTCAAAAGTTTTAGCGGATATACGGCGATTGCCTGAATGCCCATTAAAATACCTGAGCTACAATGTAATCGAACGGTTTATGACTAAAACCGTCACGCCGACCGTCGAACACATGCCACTGGTAGAGCCGCGTGAAATTATTCACGCGTACGAACCTACTGTCACGGCCACGTCCGTCGCGGAGATGTTTGCGTTGTGGCACGGTATGTGGCTCATGGTGCTGATGAACAAGAACCCTTTCGCCGTACGAGAAAACGTCATTACTTACAACGGCAAGGAAAAAGAAACGTCTCAAAGAAAACTCGACAAACACTGTGGCACATTAGGTTTTATTTTAGCGAAAACTATCGACCTCATCAATACCAGTGGTACGATCGCCGAATCGGACGCTCCAAAAACGTTCACTTTAGACGATTGCCATAAAGCAGCGTTATTTGTATCACCTGACACGTTGTCGCAAATGCTCGCCAATGCAACGGGAAAACCCACGTCGTCGTTTGATACCTCCACGTTGGATTACATCAAATGGCGAAGCGTCCAATCGACTAACGACTCCAAAGCGGGCGCCGCGTCTCAAGATTCAGTCGTGGGTTTACAGGGCAAAGTCGGTTCGGCGCAAACCCCGATCGTGAAAAGCGACATGGAAATCTTAATACCAGGTCGTCGACGTAGCTGCCGCTGCCGCCAGCAAATCCCACGACATTGGCCAGACCCCCGCAGTGTACGCAACTCCCAACGCCGCCGCCGCTATCGCCACCACAAGACAACCGCACGGAAATCTTGCCAGTCCCGACAGTCGACGTAACTTTGATAATCGAGCCTGTACAGATGGGTATTCGTTGGCGCACGAAATATGTAGCACGTCACCAGCTCTATAAAGTTTCAATGTGCGCCCGTGTTTGCACCAAGGTGCCAACTGTAACGTGTAAGCGCTGTTGTTTTTACACGCGCGGAAATAAATCTCTGTGCCTTTGTTTGGCACACTGATCATTGTCATGTGAAATTGACTCGTTTCAGTACCGTACACCATAAGAATGTCATTCAAACTGCCGGTCTGAGAAGACGTTGACACGCTTTCGTAAATGTGCCATCGATTGTCAATATATCGAGCACAGTAAGGACTGATCAATGGAATAACTGAATCAGGGACTTCGTGCATACTTGGGCAGTCTCCAACACAGTAGGCACTAAGTGTTCGCAATCCTTTGGCCAACTGGTTGAAACGTCTTTAAGACATTTACCGTCGTGCATTTGCACACGATCTCGCAACGTGCTCCAACGGTCTTGAAGGGCGGGGCAGCTCAAACCGTCTCCGTCGACAAAAATAGTGTCAGCTAAAGTTACGGTTGCGTCACCGGTCGGGGTGGCCGTACAGGGTATGAGACCGTACAATAGTGCATTGGCCCGAATCTCGTACCAATCTACAGTTCCGCGTCGTTCCAAAACGTCGTCGAGTGTGAGCGGATCATTGGCGCCCTCGGAAGGTATTGTCGATTGCGCTACTGTTTCGGTAACGTCTATGTCGAGTTCCAGTAACAGTTTGTTCTTCGTACTTTCCACCTCTACCAACGACGCGCTAATACTGTCGCATAGCGCGTCTATTTGTTGCCGCAAGGCATCTTTGCGGCCTTCGTACCACTCTTGACTGACCGCTGCCATGGACGCGGTCTTTCACCACCTGTCTTTGAACGTACTTACGGCGCGCCTTTACGGTTTGTTCGATCGCGCCGTGGTCGCTCACTGTACCGATCGCATAAACGCTTTGTACAAGGAGCAAATTGACATTATAGTTGACGGCTGTCAAGAGAGTGTACACGCATGGGTGGGCTCGCAGTACGTCAACTTGTTACTGCGGTACGGCAATTTTGTATCTTTCGATTCACTAGGCTCCAGCGACGCAGTTTTGTGTAAAGTTACGGGTACTTTACACCCCGCCGATCAATTGGTCACCACGGAATATAAACTCTGTCCTATGCTAATTGTAGCGGCGGTACATAACTCAGAAGCACGCGAGTACTTGCCCAACGGTTGGATCTCGCTCATCACACACCAGGTTACATTGTGCGCTGCACGAATGGCAATTGTGGCATATGCACACAACAGTCGCAAACGAAAACTGTACGGCACAGACGCCACAACGACAAAAATCGAATCAATCGTGGCATCTGCAATGGTCCATAATCCAAATGGTGCGATAACTATCAATCGCGCCACGGCTGTAAAACTGATCTCATATTGTACTGCTCGGCGTACGTTATTACACATTTTATCAGACACTTAAATAAAACCCACTCGTTCAACAATTTGTGTTCATTGTTTTATTGCACTCTGGAGATTTATTAACGGATACTGAGACTTGGCTTCTGCCGGACACACGCACAGGTGTATTCGTTCATACGTGCCCGCTTTTGCACCTGTCGTGTAAGCCGACTTCAAAATGGATTGATTCAAAGACATCGATGGATCTAAAGACCTCAAAAGCACTTGCCAATATGTACTACATGCTGTACAGTGAAACGTTTGTACAGCACGCGTGGTTTTTTGAATCGCCGTCAAGTGATCTTTGTAATGACGTAGAAAATCAGTTAGAACCCATTCGGCGGCCAAGAGCTGTGGCGGTGGCCCCAATACGTCGTTGTACTGAAGTGTGAACATCGTAGGCGCTAACCACACACCGAACCGTAGCAACAATCTTAAGGTGTACAACTGTTCGCTGGCAGCGATCATATTTTCATCGAGCGGGTTCGTTGAAATTGGAAACAAACCATTGGTTGTTTTCAGTACGCGCTGCGCATCCTTTGGAATTTCTACCAGTGAACTTAACGTTTTATCTGGCCCGTCTAAATACGTTTGAATTGTTGCCGCCACACGAGTAACTGCATCGGACACAGCTTTCGGCTTTCTGAACAGCGGTTGTAATATACCTATACTACAAATCTGATCATCGGGTATTAACGGCTCAGGATTGCTGTAAGCCGACGTGATAGCTTCAATGTCTAACGACACCAATGCCGCATCGGGCCGTTTATTGAACATGCTGTGAAATACTGCTTGCCCCGCTAAACGATCTGCATCGCAATCGGCGTACACATGCCGAACGTACTTTGATATACGGCGAAAACCGTCTTCTGCTTGCCAACCCATGAGCACAGAGTCGGTTTTTGGCAACACGGTGTCAAGCAACACGTGAATACCGTAGCATGGATTCATACCTGTGAACAATACGTTAGGCAACGAGTGTTTTAACGAACTGCTTGTGTACTCGCGATGATTTCGCGCGTTCATTTGAAGATTGACGCTAGCTCGGTCGCGAACAACGGTTTTCGGAATCTGTAACGCTTTGACGATGTCGTCGTCCGAGAATTGCGATGGTCGCCCATCGCCCCACATGTCGCGTATTAGACTTTCGGCTTTGTTCTCAAATCGATAACCGTTGACGAACGCGCGAATGGGCACGGCTTTGCACGCCGTGGTCGACTTGCTGCGCCGCGACCCAAGAACCAACGTATCTACCGGCACGTAAACTAGTTTGCCGGTTTTTTCTATATACGCGTTCAGCGTTTTGAAAGGTGCAATCAACGACGACACGTGCGACAATGTAGAATCTGCGCCGACCGTCACAAGACTTCGCCAATCGGTCAAACCCGCATTGGCCGACCAGAACCGGAACCTTGCGATGTACGTAAACGTGATGTTTCGGCATATTTGCTCCGTGAGCGACACGACATGTCCCATGTTAACGGTTTCACCATTTTCGAATGCGGTGTACGTGATAAGTCGCGCATTCAACGTCATGTCTACATACGTCGCAGTATAGCCTTTAACCGAAGCGCTTCGAGTACCTTTGACCAAATGCCAACACGGTTTCAGATCCTCTGCGTTGGTGCAACAACGATGAGAGTCAAATAGTATCTCGTCGGATACTGTGAATACCATGTCGCCTGGCTTTAATTGGCTCCAAGGTGTGTAACGTATCACGTCTTTCAAGTTCACAAATGACTCGTTGTACACCGCCGCGCGACCCAAAAACAATACGGCTTGAACGTCCTTGTTAAAATCAACGGTCGCACCGGTAGACGAACTTTTTACCGCTAAAACGCCACGTAGTTTTAACGCGGTATTACACAATTCGTGCGCACGTAACTCGTGATTCAAGTAGATGTACATCTTCTTGGCGATGTTGAGTGTGATACTCGCCGTGTTTTCGTATGCCAGGTTAGACGTGAGTGTATCGTCCAGCAACACGTCCACGTAAACTTTCTGCCGTCCGTCGTGGAAATAGAACCTGTCGTCGGTGTCATGATGTAACGCTCGCACAACTCCGCAAGCGTCGACATGTTTGAGTTTACACATCATATCGCGCCGCACCGCGTGTTGCAACGCGTCTCGCAAAGATGTAACGAACTCTGTTTCGTTGGTCACTTTGTTATCCAGGTACAAGACCAAACGAATACAAAGCGATTCCGGAGACGCTTTAATCGACTCGGAGTCGCTTAACAATGTCAACTCTAAATGCGGTCGGTTGACGGCTTCAACGACACACCGATACATGATAGAGTCTGTGTCACCGTATAAAACTTCGGTGTCGGGTCTTGCTACGAGCACAGTCTCCAAAACGGACAATTTTTGCCGTCCAAATAGGGTTGTGCATTGCTGACAGTGTTTCGGCGCGACGCCATACATAGTGTTGCAACACACTTTCATTTCTGTTTGTAACTGATTGTACGTATTGCGTGTCCCCGCGTCTGTAGCTTGAGCCATTTTACGCTTGTACTCTTTTCTTCGCGTAGAGAAATACGTAATGGTGCGAGCCGTAAAGGTTTTAAATCGCGTCCACGCAGCGTTTTGTTTTTGCAAGACGATAGTGTAGAGCTCGGGTGACGATGATGTTGACGCGTGTCCGGCAGTGGCGGATTTACCCGACACGCAACTCCAATCCATCACGACCGTGTTAGGAATAGCGCGCACACAGCTTGTGTGTTTAGACAAAACGCTTTCTGGACTTATGCCTCCATCGATCATATTGCTGGGGTATAGACCTTCGAAATCGTACGTCGACACAAATCCTTGAAAGGGTCCAGCGTACGTCAACGCACACAATGGACTAAGTACTTTGCCACCTTTTATGGGTAGTTCGTACAAAGCTTTTGGGTCGTTGTACACGCCAAGTAGCAAGCCGCCACCGGACCCTTCTGCGCTTGTTATGAGATTGAGCTTGATCTTGCTGATAAGTTCTACGCTTTCAACAATTTTCATAGATTGTACACACGCGCCTTGAAACGCCATGTTGGCGCGGCCGTGCGAAACGAAATCGAAAGCGAAACATTCTCGAACGCGCCCGACGAATGACAAATGCGGCGGCAGCGGTTCGAAATAGCGTACTATTCGGCACAGCAGTTCAGAGTCTACGGCGTTGTAAATGAGGTATTGCATAAGCTTTCGCCCGCCGGACAGAAAATGGTCGTCCATGTTATCGACAGACACGCCTTTCACCTTTCCCATTTTTCTTGGATCTTTGTGCGGGCGGGCATTTCCGATGATGACACTGGCGATCGCGTCTAATTTGTTCGATCTGGCTGCTGCTTTCAGAGAGCTGGTGTTACAAATACGGTACAGGTCAAAAACGTAACGGCCGAAACCGGCCACGGTCGAATTTGACAATTTGGCAAATCGACACATAGTGAAGGTTTTGGCGAAATACAGTCTGACTTGCGTGGCCGTTAATTCCGACGGGTCTTTTGCACCGTGTTGAACCATTAACTTTGGCAATTCGGCGTCTACGCGTGTCAGCATTTTATGATACAGCTCGTTTTTTTTGTGTGCCGAATAGTAGAATTCCGGTTCGATGGCTGGATTGTGACTGAAACACGCAAAAAACAAAGTCGACAGTTTGCCCGTCTCGGATGTTGGTATCAGGTTGTAAAATGACACGCGACTGTGCAACACGGTGACGTCGAAATCATAATTGTAGACGTACAATACATCAACATATTGTGCTACCGTGGCACAGAACGCAATAAGCATTTTTAGTTCGCTTGAAAAAGGTACTATAGTGAGAGTCGTAGAGCCTTCGGAATGTTTCGTGTCCAAAGGGTCACGAGGTCGGGCCGCGTTGTAGAAGACTTGACGAGTCCACGGAGCGTCGTAGGTTTTACGATACACTAAACTGACGGCGGTGATTTCTTTGTAGCAACGCATGGGACTGAGATTGCGCGGCGGCAAGAAATGTTTGATGGGACACGCGTCAATGCGTTGCAACAAATATGCGTCATTGCTGTAAGACGTATCGCCGGCGTGTGGCAGCGATGAATCCAAATTGATTTCGCCGACGATAGTTTCGATGTCAAAAAAGCCTTTTCTGTAAACCACATCGGGTATAGACGGCCGCAGTTGCATCGCGGTTTCGGTTTCGCGTTGAGTCGTTGCTTGTTG
>NW_027175856.1:0-30336 GCF_023055335.1 Clinocottus analis
CTGTGCAATATTTCCACATTAGGAGTTAATCCTTTTGAAGATGAAATACTTTCTGAATGCATCTCTCAGTTGGCCACTGCACAATGCCAACAAGGATCAAGTAGACGTCCTTGTTCTTGAGTAATTGTCATTGAGGGGACATGCCAGAATATGCACAATCACATTAATTGTCTGGCTGCTGAACCAAAAGTATTTTTGTCTATTATCTCAACATGACAGGACGCTGAGCCGTCAACAAATCTAATAGAGGTTCCCCTCTGCCCGGCCGGAGAGACCTCTCTATCACTGCTCGGCAGCCACAGGGTGCCGCCGGTATAATAGCAATCTCATTCCCCGTCACCCTGGGCTCAGCTGGCACCCAGACAGGCTTTCCATCATCACAGGCGAAGATGATAATCAAAAACGAGTGGGCAATTAAAGTGGATCAAAGTGTGTACAAATAGCATTGATCCAGAACAAGCATGTGCAAGAGTGTGACCGCATTAGGGATATAAAAGCAGGAAGTGTAGCATGCCAAGGAGCTGGCATTCCTCCAGAGACTTGACACGCTTTCCCCCCCCCCCGCAACAATAAAATGAACTAGCTCTGCAGGATGCGACCAGGTGTATTGTCAGAGTTACTATGGTCTCCAGTGATGGACTAGCTTGTTTTTCAAGGCCTCCAATGTAGGTCTCCATGCATGAGAATTGAGGGCAGTGGTTTAAGTCTGCACAGGAAGGATTCCCGGCATAAAAATAGATTCATGTCAGTGTGACCTTACAAATGTAAAGTTTGAACCTCGGAATGATAACGGAAGGTGTGCGTTGGAGTCGGGGTGCATTCATGTGATTTAGAAAGAGTGTGGAAAGAAAAGTGTGAAGACGTAAAAGTTCTGAGTCCATGTCCCATGTCTTCAACACATAGCAATGACGCTGATGCTCTTCTTCATATGTTTCTTGTTCACATGCATAAATTAGGAATAATTGTTCTAAATAGGGGTCGAGCCCCTCCGAAGCTTCAATGGATTACTCACTGGGGACCCTGAGGTGATTATTGGAGTAGAAAAGCAGAATAAAAACAAGTTCTGCTGCAGGTCCAAGTTCATTCATCCTTTTTTACTTTCTTAAAGAGGATGTTTCTCTTTGCATTCAAAGCTTGTCAAAGTGGTCTGAAAATAAAATAATAGGCTATTTGGTTTGAATTCTTCGGGTTAAGGCCTTTGGGGGAGGAGGGCACTTGGATGCTATCACAAACCGACCCGATCCTAATGACAATGCCAGCACGCATACGTGTATTAATGGAATAACGTCCAGAAGTAACGCATCGAGATGATAAGGACCCGAGTGTTGAACATGAGTCACTCCACAACTGCGTTGTGCGCGGAGGCGTGGAGCCAACTGTGGCTCGTGCGGGCAGCAACACCTTCCGGGCTCCTCCACCGGGAGCAGGGGGGGGGGGGGGGCTCGTGCAGCTCGTGATACTTCTGTGTGTCGCTTGTTTCTGTGGAGGTGTGTAGTAGTCATGAGCACCTCAGACGCCTGCCAGCGCCAACCACCGCCTCCTCTTCCTCTTCCTCCTCCCCCTCCCCTCTCCTCCTCCAGACGGTCAACTCCGGCGCATTGCTGCGGTGCTTCGCCCGGTTTCTTCCCCGGCGTCTCGTGTGGACCGGAGTGTCCCGCAGTGACTGGCTGGCTGACTGACTGACTGACTGACTGACTGGCTGGCTGGCGAGCCCGCAGTCGAGCTCGGTTCGCCGTGCACTCCGGTGAGCTTCGGCGTGCTCTCCGTGTCGACCGGAGACGACGGTCGCTGCGCTCCTCGGGGGAACCAAAGTTGCTGCAATGGGGACCTCGGGGAGCGATGCGGCGGTCACATACTTGGGGAAAGCTGAGGAAAGAGACGGGTGTTACGACCCGGAGCATCTGCCCCCGCTGCTGGAGGATGAGGTGAGGCATAACGGTTGTTTTCTTCATTGACGTTAACGTGAACACATTCTTGTTTGGTGACATGCTTTTAATACATGGCCCACAGGACAGCCTTTTAGGGTTTTAAGCAGTCCCGGGCTTTACAGTATTTAAATAGTTGATTAGCACCCTCAGCTGCGTGATAACTTCAAGTTGTGAGTACACGCCCCATTGTCTGCACCAGATGACACTGATGATGCACTCTTCTTCATATATTTGTCACTGTAACTTATGGAACTTTAACTTCTCCCTATGTGTTTGAAGAAGTGTTCACACCCTTAAATCAAGCGAAAGCCCCAGTACAATGGGACAAAAGTCTACCTACGTAGAATTACATCATTATAAGCAAAAATGTGTTTGTAAAAGTACTTTTGTAACTGTACTGTATAGACTGTACAATACAGTTACAGTGACTAAACCACTCAACTATACTGTATTAATGTCTTAGTCTTGTTCCCTCTAGGGGCCGGGGCCCTACAAAGGGTCTCCGGATCACTCAAGGTGCCCCTGAGATGATTATTATTAGAGTAGAAAAGAAAAATAAACAAAGTTTTGTTACGTACAAGTGCATTCATTGTTTGGACTTTGAACTCAATCTTTGCTTCTTGGTGACAACTATCCAGCAAATCCCCATTTTAGCCATGAACAGCTATTGAAATTCACTCACAGTTCATTTACGACTCTCCTCTCGTTTTTCAAGTGTCGCAAATGAGCCGATGTATTGAGTTGAAGCATGAACATTTTGTATGTACCTCAAAACTGTGCTGGAGCAAATGTACTTTTGTACGGAGCTTCAGTCAAACCGCATATCGACTAACTCCACCAAGGCTCTTCAGAACCTTCAGCGCTCAGGCGCAAACTTATCTAGGACAGCTTATTTAACTTGAGGTGGGGGAGACTTCCAGCTTTCCTCTGCAGTGTTCTCAAGGGAAACTGTCTATTTATGGGGCTGCTGCTGCTTCTAGTGGCGCTCTCCTGCCCTGTAATGGAGCTTTACCCCGACTAGATCACCTCAATATGCCTTGTCCTGCTGCAACTCTCCTGCACACACGGGGGAGGCCCAAAGAGCAACATGGATCAACGCTTCTCCTGCAGTCACAGTTGGGAGTCAAAAACACACGAGAGAGATAGAAAGTTCATGGTTATGATCATGGTGTTTGACAGTTGCAGCTTTGTGATGCCCCCCCCCCCCCCCTCCACACACACACACACACACACACACACACACACACACACACACACACACACTTTCCAGCCATCTGTCTGCGTCAAGGCCAGCTTTTGTGTTCACTCTCAAACCCGAACAGAGGATCGTGGTGGTCGGGCCGTGCTGCATCAGACCGGATGCAGCGTGGAATCTGTCAGGATAACTGGGGGCCACTTCATAACAGTGGATCACAGACGAAGCAGTGTGTTCGTGGCATGTGGGTGTGTGTTGTCACTCCATGGCTTAGAACGTGTGTGTGTGTGTGTGTGTTAGCGGGACATCGTGTACTATCAAATAGCCTTGCTACTGAAGTAGCAATTCAGTATTAAAATTAGGGCTCTGTTTGAAAGCCTATTCTTGAGATGATGCAGCCTTCGTTTTAATTTAATTCAAATGTATTCTCCTTGTACAACACAGGGTTGCATAACGATATGCAGTTGTAGTTTCTTCATGCCAGATAAAATACATATATATATATATATATATATATATATATATATATATATATATATATATATATATATATATATATATATATATATTTATTGAAGAGTGCGGAGGACAAGGATCCAGCCTGAGGACAGAAGCTGCAGATATTTCCCATATCGGTTGCCAGACGGCAGCAGGTTGAGCAGGCTGTTACTGGGGAGGGTATATTTGGTCCACTCTTCGTGTGATGGGGGTATTCATAGTTTCCCAAACTGAAGATGACTCCCAATGAAAAAATAAACACGTTGTTGTCAATGCTCCAAGCTGTCGTCTTCCAGTGGCAAGATCATTTCCACCACGCTCAGATGTCTCGCAGTGATCCTGTGCTGTGGGCTTTATGATATGACGTGTTAGTCGACAAGTGTTGTTTTAAAAATGGGATGAAGTTTCAGCTTCACCTTTGCTAAGGTAATAAGTAGTTATTAAGACTTGTTAAGTGTGTTGCAACCTTCCTAGCCTTCTTAGACCGTCATGAAAATCAATCTGCTAACATTTAAAACTAAATTAATCTCAAACTGAGATAGACTGGCGACTTCTTCAGGGTGTACCCTGCCTTCGCCCAATAATATTTTTTATACACTTAAAAAAAGAGCTAAATTGTTGTCAGATAGTTCCAGAGGTTGTGTTTCGAGCAATGTGCTTCCCCTCTTTTGCTTTACAAATGGAGATCAGAGAAATATGAGGAATGTCTTGATATTTAAAATGACCCTACTGGTTTATTATCTCAGTAAACATCGTAAACAAAAGTTTATGTTCTCAGTCGCTAGTTTCATGTCTTTTTCTTTTTAGCATGATGTTCATTTAGTCAATTGTGGTTAATTGAGAATCAACTACTAGACCATAACACAGGGCATGTTTTCGAGCGTGCAACCTTGTGATTGACAGGTTGCTGCAACAGAGTTGTTCTGGTCTTGGAGTTGTCTGCGCTTTCACAAATTACAACTTTAACCCTTGCACATTAGTTTTTAGTACATACAAGTTAAATTTAACATTGTATTTACCTAGAAAACATTGTATTCAGTGTTCAGGTCGCATTGAGCATGTTTGTCAGACCTCAGGGATACACACAATGCTTTTGTTGTGAGTAACACGGAATGTAAACACAACATTTGTTTGTTTATAAGAGATCTCCAGAGGGCAACTTTTTAAGTCACAGGATTAGCTCAGTGCAGACATTCCCATCTGGCTTCCTTATCTCCCTATTAGCATCTTCGCAAGACAGCACCTCATACATGCCTGCACGCTGCCGCCGCCGCCGCTACTGATAACATTGCGTGATAACTGTCGTCCCCATCTCCGCCCCAGCATCCACTTTTAGGATCTAGCTTCTCCGGGCTGTGGGTGGAACTCTGTTATTTGTCTCCAGCGGCCCTTTAACCTTAACTCTACACTCGCTGCATTTGCATTTTGATGACCTGTTGAATGGGAGGGACTAACTGGAGCGCAGCAGAAAGAAGGGACGGTTTGGAAAACGCTTGTTTGGTGGTACGTTTCAGACGCTCATGGAGGAGAGGGAAACGGGAACCGCCTGACTTCTGGTCTCTGTTGCTGGGAATTACAATGTATGAACAGCTCCGCGAAGAGTCCTCCCCAAATTACAAGCCTTTTTGAAGTAGTACAATATTTAAGCTGCTTGCCGGAATTAATTTGGAAGTTTCTAGTTTGTATTGCTTTGCGAAACCTTAGCTAGGTGTTACCTTCCGCTGCCTTCTGTTCTCTAATGTGTTACGACAACAGCAATTGGTCGACCTAGCTGAATAGCTACAAGCTATATAGAAAATAAATCCTCTGACATTTTCCTCCACACAAGGAAGGAACCCAGGAGGCAACCTCTGGTTCTGAAAAGCGAAGTGTCTTCAAGTTGCATTCGTCCTAATGGCCAGCAGGGGGCAACACCTCTGGCTACAAAAATATTTCTGATTGTATAGAAGTGAAGAAATGAATCTACTTCTCTCTGGATTCATGACAACATTCACTTCTTATACACAGTCCATGTATTTGTATGAACTTACCATGACGCAGTGGCGGGCTATAGATTTTCTAACTGGGCCTGCAGTGGATCAGCTGTTTTCTGGCGCAGGCCTGCTTTCCTGCTTCCCGTCGCGCCTCGGGATGGACACGCACACACACGTCACTCATGCACAGACGGACAGACCGGCACGTCACGCATTTAAAAAAAAAACAAAAACACAACTGACTCACAAAATTTGACATGGGGAAATTCAAGGGGTTGAGGAGTTTCTTACAAAAGTCTAGTAATTGGTCCTCAATCCTCTTTCGGGTCACTGCTGTCTGGGATCAGGGCTGAAGCAGATGGCGTGGCCCTGATTGAAGCTCTCAAGTCCTTTATCATGATTTCAAATGAAAACTTAAATCCTTTGAGTATCCGTGCAAATATTTGCAGCTTATTTAGGTTCTCATCTCTCTGGTTTCCATCTAAAATGTGTCTTCTTTGATCAAACCTTGTGTGTATGTGTGTTTGTGTGTGTGTGTGTGTATTTTATCCCCAGGAGAACGTGTCTCTGGCAGACATCCTGTCCCTGCGGGACACTTGTCTGTCAGAGGAGGAGGTGTGGGCGATGTGTGCAGAGTGCGTGGTGGCGCTGCAGAGCATCCGACCCTCCCACCTCTTCCACACTCTGTGCATCACACCGGACACTCTGGCCTTCAACGCCCACGGGAACGTGTGCTTCATGGAGCAGCTCAGCGGTGAGTCCACCGGTACGGGCTGTGTGTGTCTGTGCAATCATGAAAAACATTGACCGGTGACGTTTTTTCTTTTTTTTTTCTTTAATTATGTTTCCTCGGCTCCGATATCTCCTCATGCCTAAACATTTCACACACAAAAAAACGCAAGACGGAACAGATTAGATCACAACTGCATTGCAGAGTTTTAATGCAAAGTTGGCCCATAACGGCGGCTTCCGCTCTGTTTAGCCCAGAGAGGAGGCCTCTCTTTTCTTCTCTTCAGCGATCTGACGCCCTGATCTGTATGACTTTCAAGCAGAAAATTCCTGCTTGGAAATACATCAGTGTCTCACTGGATCTCTGGGGCTTTCGCAGAGGTCCGCTCTGATCTGATTCTGACATCGTTCTCCTTCACAGTGCTGAGAGGCCCCGGCCGACATCCAATGATTTACCATCCCTCGCCTCCTCTCCTCTCCTTTTTTTCCTCCTTCCTTTCCTCCACGTTTCATTCGCTCTCTGTCTCATCACCAACACTTTATTTCATGCCCGGATGGCGAACGTCCAAATAATAGATGAGCATTGATTAAATCAACAGTGTCAGAGTTGCCAGGGGGATTGTTGTTGTGGTAACAGCTTGGTTAGCCTATCAGCAATCAACCTGCACACACACACACACACACAAACACACACACGCGCGCGCACGCTTAGCACAGCATCCCTTTTAAATGTTTAGTTTTTTTACCTCCACACACATCTCCATTGGTGCTAGTGACACTTTGAAGAGGTACTCGGGTGACTCGTCGCTTAAATCCTCCACAGCTTCATTTGTGGTCCAGCCCTACCGGAAGCTGTGCTTCATCAAGAGGAGCCACAATGCAGAGCCTCTCTGCAATCATTAATCAAAAGGCTACGTTCTACGGTCTCGCGTACCCGCACACTTTTTCCCATTAATTCTGTTTCATTGAGCTCTTTGTGCATCGGTCATGAAATTTCAAGCCGATGCACGAGCCCACCAGCACAGGCGGCGGGCGCCCTGCACAATGGAGTGACCTTGAGAGACTGTGGCGATGAATCTCGGCGAGAATATCAACACGGTTCTTTTCGGCTAATTCCAAACTGCAGTCGAAGGAGGTGTCACCGGGGCTCCCAGCCAGAGTCACAACATGTCCTCCGATGGTTTTTTTACACAATGGTGACCCGCGGGGGAAAAGGTTTTGCATCGCGAGCCACTTTTTTTTTTTAATGAAATGGTATCTGTGCTGTGTGAGAAATGGGATCAGCTCATTAGGGGAAGTGTGTTGAATCAGTACTATTGTTTAGCTTATTGCTGCTTTCTGTGGTGCGAGAACGCTGCGTGCAAACATGACTCACTGAGCGCTCCCCATCACCCCGGAGGCAATTGACTCACCGATAACGGTTGCCCTTTTTGCTTATTCACTGGCCATTTCACCTTCCTCACTGCAACGCGTGGAAGGATCATGTCCTCCTTTTCTACCCTTGTCTGTCCTTTTCTAAAGAGGAGAGAGGAAATAAAGCAAGGGTGTTCAGAAAAGAGGAGAGAAGAGGGAAGAGGATAGGATGGGAAAAAGAGAAAGTGTAGAAGAGGGAAGAACAAGATGAAGAGAAGCACAAAAGGCTACAGGAGAGCAGGAGAGGAGATCGGCCTCACAACACCTGGGAGGGGGACATCATAACTCTGGCAGACAAACCCAGATCTGTCATGATCCACTTTACTTCCCTCCTCCTCCTCCTCCTCTTGTAACTCTCTCTCGCTCTCTCTCTCGCCCTGAGTCGGCCCTCCCTCCGTTTATTCCCTGTCACTTTCTCGGCGTGTTTAATGGCGCAGTTAATTGGTGTGTTTCGTTTCCTTTGCAGATGATCCCGAAGGCTCCTTCGTGCCCCCTGAGTTTGACAACACGGGCAGCACGTTCGAGGTGAGAGATGCCACATGGACTTTAAAAGCGGGCCCCGGTTGCACGCAGTCACGGGTGCCGTGGCTCTCTCCGCCCGCTCGAACACTCTACCTGGTAATGTGGAGCAAGGAGGCGGCAGCACTTGAACATGCACGGGTTGTACGACACTACTTCTTCCAGATCAGGTCTCATCACTCAGTCAGTCACTCACTCACTCACTCACTCACTCACTCGGTCAGTCGGTCAGGTAAAATAAAATGGAAGTATCCCATCTCTCGTGGTCACACGTTTGTATCCTGTGAGAGACGAGTAAGATCTGGTTGTAACTAGTTGTGTTGTGCGATGTGTACATAGATAGTCTCTCCTGCTGCAGTTCTCTCAGTTACCTTTTTTTTATGTATCCACGCCACTGACCGTCCTATTCCTGTAATATCTCCGGGACAACCTCGGAGGGAATACCTTGACATTTGGCACAAGCATCCTCATCCGAAACCCTTTGTTTTATCTGTGTGTCAAGAATTCATACGCTAAATCTGACAATTTCCCACAAGCGTCTGAGAGGATGAAATGATGAAGGGATGGCATTTTGGGAGGACATGGATGTAAAGGTAGAGGAATGCAACTGGGAGGCGATCATTCTACTCTTATAGGTACGCGTTCTTCGTCGGTGACAATGTGTTTAATAAATGTTCAAATACATAATGTCTATGCAGAGTGGACCGCTCTAACCTTTGCATTCATCTTTCGACACTTTGCTCCACATCTGTGTCTGCTGGACGTAAGGAGCCGTGTCGACATGATAACCCTTCTTGCAGCCTCCCGGAGCTTTTGGCTTCCTCCGCGGAGCGCAGCGGCATCCGTCGGCGGTGTCACTGTTCTCGCCAGAACACAAACACATTCACACTGGACTTATGTAACTGCGATTCGAAAATAAACAGTGCGTTCCAACTCTGCATTCTGTTGAAACACAGTCTTCACTTGGTTTTTTTCTCTCAAATGTCTTTTTGTGATAGGGAGACATCGCTCACTAAACAGCAGCTTCACGCCTTCGGCTGTTTTCTTTTCTTCCGCTTTCCGCCTTGCACGTTTGTTTACCACATAAGTATGGGGTGCAGTCCTCTTCAATTGTTGGGAGTGACGGCTCCGTCTGAGACCCGTGATCCCCGCCGCCTCTGAGCTTTAGCTTTGCTTCGCCACACTTGACAGTGGCCATTATGGTCAGCTCTGTCACAGGAACGGACCGACGCATGACCATCACCGGCCAACACGGCAACAGCAGCCTGGGTTTTCTGTCGTCATCCACAGACTGATCTCTGTACTTACTGTGAGATCACAGTTGCAGCTGGTTCCTGATGATGATGATGATGATGATGATGATGATGATGATGATGATAGTGTTTTCTCCTCCTTTCACACCGGGCTGCACAGGGCCATGTTTACTCTCTGGGCTCTACCCTTTCCGCCGCGCTGAACTTTGTCATCGAGCCAGAGCTGGAGGCAGAGCTGGGGGATGAAATCCAGAGGCTGCTGGAGCAGATGCAGGAGGAGAAGCCCGAGGACAGGCCTCTGCTGCAGGTAACGGGAGTCACAGGAAGGTGTGATGAGTGCGGAATAATCGGAGGGTCTCACTCGAGCAGCCGCGTTGTCACAGTATCTGGATAGTACAAGAAAAAGTCTTGTGTCTGGAAGAAAGTCATCGCAAATGCATAGTCAGGTTATTGTCAACATTTAGTGATAAAAGTCAAATTAGAATGTGAAACATACGAGCTTAACTAAATAAATGTGAAGTTTATGATTGCAGTTTCTGTTCACTCAGCCACAAAGGAGATCTACAATACCTAAAAAACTAACTAACATTGGCATGAAACAAACGAGATAAGCACACTCCAGCTGATCTCCACCAGGGGTCTCCCTCTCCCCTCCTAAACAAAAAGCATTTGAATCTCACTCAATTGTCCCTCCTGGCTCCCTTAGATTCAAAGATTGCGGCCAAGATCACAACAAACAGTTATTCATCTTGTATCGTGCCTGGATAGCATAACATATTGGGTATGGAGTTAATCTGCAGATGTTCTGGTCCGGAATGACCCCAAATTGCATCCATTGATTGTTTTTTGAGCCACAAAGGCCTTTTGCTACACTTGTTGCTGGTTAAAAAGAGAGAGAGAGGTCAATGATGCCCGAAATTTGGCCGTGGACAGACGGACACAAACCAAATGCAAAAACTGGATTAGATGAACTCAGTTGCGCTGCATGTCGTGCGTGAGTGATCTTGAACAAGCATCGAGTGTCAAAGAGCACCTGTCATCCAAAAAATGCAGCTCAAAGTGTCTCATGGAATTTGAAAGAAAAAGAGCGCCACATGGTTGCATCACTTAAAAAGGAAATTGCGGTTGTATCTCACAATGTCTCTCGTTGATGTGTCTCAGCAGAGTGGTGCGTTTGAGAGAGCGCACACATCTTCACTTCTCTGCACAAAGCGCTCATGAATGAAACGTCTGCACAGATGGGCCTGTGGAAGAATGTTCCACACGCCTGTTTACACTCCAGATGGATTTGTCGACTAGCTTCGTCGGGCATTTCATGTCATGAAATACAAGCCTATTAGAATGAAACCCCTTAAACCCGTACGAGGTGTATTCTGCTGACTGCTGCTATGCGTATGCAGAGTCAGCAAAAGACACTTTGGATGGGTTTAAGGGGTTTCATTCTGAAATCCTTCTTCGTAACATGCAGAATAAAGAAAGAATGCAAACGGCGTGCGATCCCAGAAATACGGTTTCAAATGCAAAAAAACTGAAATAATGTACTGCAAAAATAATAATTCAGAATGGCAATAAATAGGTGAACAATCCAGACGACCTCCGTAATAAGATACAATTAGTAAGACAGATTTGTCTCCTCGTGTAGAACATAATCCTTTTCATAAGGCAACCCGACACGTGTGATCCTCCCACAGGACGTCCTCTGTCTGGCTGAAGCTCGGCTGTCTCATTCCTGCCCTGCAGCTGTGTGCCGGAAGCTGTCTTCTGTTGGCCGGCGGGTGCTCTCCATCGAATCAGTGTCAACCTTTCAAGGTCCTATAAAAAACCCCCCTTTTTTTTTTTATCATCTCGGCGTGCGCGGCGCCGTTTTGGTCTCCGCTGTGATTTCCCTCCGGTGCTAATTGCTGCCTTTTGTATCATCCCACAGATGGACAGGAAGGCTCCTGGGAGGCAAGATGGCAGCATCCCAAATCCAGATGTCTGCTCGGGAGGCCGAGCTCGGATGATAATACCAAGGACCTGTGCGCTGGCAGTTCTGTTAAAGCAAACGGTCTGTCCCGGCAGCAGGTACGTTACTGTCTGTGGCTTTAAGCGTCTTGTAGGAAAGCTGCTGCTGTGGAGTTGAGATCACTAAACCTTCTAAATCTGGATTATAGTAGCATGACATGTTTTAAATTTGTGTTATATGTTATAACACATGCCAGCAGTATCCTTTATCATCAAATCACGCAGATTTAAACAGCTGCATGAAGGGAGGTTCTACAACATGATGCATGTGTGAAATCTTTGGAAATTCCCACAATTTGCTTCCGTTTCACGAATTGTTTCAGGATCGATACGCCAGTCAGGGACTTACTTGAATGCACCATATGGAGCTAACTGGTCATGTTGGTGGTCACTCTCTGACTGAAGTGTTGCAGTGTGAGCAACAAACGCCTATCTTCCCCCAACTCGATCTGCAGGTGTGCGCCGGCTGGGATTCCTCTCTCTGGGCGGAGGATGCGGATGGCAGGGGAGCAGACGACGTGGCCTTGGCCGACGAGTTGGACTGCCGGTCCCACAACAGCTCCCCAGTGAGAAGGAGAGCCCAGCAGAGGCCGAGCAGGGCGAGGGGGGCCCTGAACCGCTCCTGCTCCGTCCCAGACTCCAACAACCCCCCTTGTCCGTCCCCGCCAAGCCACGGAGACATCAGTGTGCCCGTGTCCGACCTCACGGAGATAGGAGTGGACGAGCACTCGAGCGGTGCGTCTGCGTGGGGCGACCGGCTTCAGAGACTCGACCGGGGCCGCTCCTGTGAGTACCCGCGGGAAAGAGCTGAGGATTGGGGGAACCGAAGGACCCCGGGAAACCAGGACGCGGCAGAAACGCCGCGCGGCGGGGAGACAAGGATCCAAGGGTGCCACGAGTGTGAATTTCGGGATTTGCCATCTTCCTGCACCTCCTGTCAGGAGCTGGAAATGGAACAGGAGTCGTCTGAGGACCAGAGCTCCACATTGAACCACGGCCTCTATGTTCCCAATAACTACATGACCAAAAGCATGCTGTGCCTCAATGAAGAATCTCAGGATGAGGTTAGACGGCTGCCGTTCTGGAAACCCTGTTAGCATAGCCAGCCCTGTTCTCTTGGTTTCGACACTGTTGGTGCTGTTAGCCCCTCAGTAATAGATATGCGCTGAACCTGGAAGTTAGCACCTTTTTAAGATTATGTTTTGTGAACTATTTCTACTTCTTTTCATACATAGTTCCAATTTCAGGAATATATTGTGGCAACGCGAAGGACTTGGAGGCAAAATTTAGCAATAAAACAGGAGACCCAGAGACAGTAGTACTTTAATAAATAGGTTGAGGGTGAATGCTGATGGGATCAAACTCAGTTACTTTGGCCTACGTGGGGATCAGCTGAACCTCCTAAACGTCTTTTAAACTCACATGTGTTCTTTGTGTTTTACCCAGTGGGTCTCTTTGAGAGAGCTACTGACTCGGTGTGGACGGAGGCTGGCGGTCGATGAGCTCTGGGCTCTGTGCTACACCTGCCTGTCCTCACTGCAGACCTACATCGACTTCCCAGGTGATATGAACCCCCTCGGTCATCAAACCTTGGGACGGCCGAAGGAGAATTACAAAATATTGGCGCGGCTTGAATGAATTGTCGCCCCGCAATCGTACCGTGCAGCTGATCCCTCTCTCCGTCACCAGCCTATCTGTGCCTGGACACGCTGCACGTCGGCTGCGAGGGAGAAGTACTTTTCCTGAAACCTAAAAACACGGGTAGGTTGACTTTATATCCCGCATGCTGCTGGGCTGCTTGCAGAGCAACGAAGCCCAGCAGCCTCAAACTCTCCCATCTTTCTTTTTTTTTGTGTTTAGTTGTTGACATACATAATAGATGTTGACAGAAAATGCACTCTTTACCCAAGCATATAAGGCGGCATCGCCCGCAGGCTTTTGTTGGCTTCAGTCTCTGACTTTCTGTGTCCTCTGCAGGATCCCGGGATGCGTTTTATCTCGCTCCAGAATACCAAGAACATGGAATTGTGACTGAGAAGGTTTGTGTGCCTCGATATATCTTCAAAGAAAAATGAACTGTCATCAATAATGTGCTTTGCTTTTAGGTTTTCCCCATGCTCTATTCGTCTCTGTCTTGGCTCAGGTTTGTGTCTACGGGGTCGCTGCTGTTCTCTGGGCGACCGCCAAGTTCAGTTTATCACCTCATCAAAAGCTGGCGATGCCTCGCAAACTGAAGAGACTGCTGCTGGAGATGGCAAAGAGGACGCCCATCGAGAGACCGACCATCGCCACGGCTAAAAAAGTATTGTTTTTCATTTTCACAAAGGATCGTTCATTGAATTTAATGGCAGAGATGCGAGAGCTCACTACACTGGCTTGAAATTCATCTAAGATCTTAAGATTACAATACAAATCCCCAAAACAAATCACAGTTTGACTTTAAGAAGGGATTTAATCAGGTTTTATTTATTAATACAGTTGCTTTACTGATGTTTGTTTTATGCATTCTGGCCCCTTATTTACAAAGAAATGTCTTAATCATTGAAAAACATAAATGTGTAGTATTAAGCAGAAACAGAATGCTTCACAACTGCTATCACATGTTTTGATCAAAGCAGTTATTGAGTGACATTTACTCAAGTAATCTACTTGAATAGGCTACAATATTGACATGCCATGCTACTTGTATATTTGTACTCCATTACATCTCAGAGGGAAACGTTGTAATTTGTTCCCCACTACTTACCCCCAGTACTCTTTTTTTAATACATTCGTTACTTTGCAGATTCAGCATGATAATTGAAGAATATAATAACTGATGAAATAGGTTGTATAGATGAAACTACCCAGCTTCATATAAAGTCATCAAAATGAGCTCCACCTTTTACCTGTTGCAACATTAAAGAGATAGGCACATTATTGCTTTTAATTATATTTAAAATATGGTGTAATCTGTCATTCAGCTTCATTAGCAGCCCTACATTTACTTTGATGCTTCAGGTATATACTCATGCTAATACTTTTGTACCATTTGAGTAATATTATATGCAGTACTTTTACTTGCAACTGAGCATTTCACACTGCAGGATTGCTACGTTTGTTTTAGTCTCTCTCTCTCTCTCTCTCTCTCTCTCTCTCTCTCTCTCTCTCTCTCTCTCTCTCTCTCTCTCTCTCTCTATATATATATATATATATATATATATATATATATATATATATATATATATATATATATATATATATATATATGTGTTAACTTGTTGTTGCTTCACAGTGCTGTTATATTGTTCTGGTAACATTACTTTAAAATAAAAGCATGCAATACACTAGTTTTTTACTTCATTGTTGAATTTGGCACATAATGCGATTAATAGCAGAAAAATCATGCGATTAATCGCGATTATTTTTTTCAACTTTGCCCAGCTTCCATCGCTTCCTGTGATTCGGCTTTAGTACCCAGTAAAAGTACATCTTTAGAATAAACTGATTTGGATTCTCAATAATTATTTTACTTTTACATCGGGTTTATTGGGTAATGCTGCCTGGTTTTATTTTGTTTCTCACCGTGAGAAGCACTTTGAACTGCATTTCATGAATGAAAGGTTCTTCGTAAATGAGGCCTGATTGGATTTCTGCATAAGAACTTCAGAGAGGAGCCCCTTTCTAAATATATGCATCCTGTTTGAAAAAAAACTCACTTGTGATTTAAATATAGAGAATCACATTTGTAAAAGTGCTATGCCAGTTTGTCGACAAAGGGCACCTAAAAAATGAAACATAATTAGCTGTCAGTCATTGTGTGAAAGTAGCTGTTCGTCCTTCAAATGCTGGATATTTTATTTTCAATCAAACACTTAGTATACAGTTATTCCAGTGCACAAATGGATTCTGACAGTGTGTGTGTGTGTGTGTGTGTGTGCGTGATTGTGAGTAAAGCTTGCCATGTTAACACCGCATTTCTTTTCCTGCGGTTCAAGAGCTGTCGTGACTATTTATCACGTCGAGGGACAAACGCTGAGGCCGTGTGGAACGACCTCGTCAGCCGAGTTCACCCGGTAAACGGTCCCTTTGATTTGTCCACGTTTTATTTTACACCTTGTTTTTTTTTTTATTAATTGTATTCAAATCTCTACCACAGGGTCAGTTTGTTTCTTTTGTCGCAGTCCCATACATGTCTTAATGTGTTCTCATGGAAAAATAGGATCTCTCTCTTATTGTATTTTCTTTCAGTCAGCCTTCAAATCCCTTGACGCGGATGACTTGAGTGCAGCTGACACTCAAAACTCATGCGAAGAGTTTGCAGGAAACAGCGGTAGGACATCTTTACTTTGGTATGGACGACCCTCATGCAATGTAGTTTACCTTGAAATGTGCCATATATTGTCATATATCAGGAAGAACCCTTTGAATCTTGCCGTCAAGAGGCACTACCAATTTGTCGTTTTCTTTCAAAATGATGAAGAAAAAGGAGATGCAGGAAATAAGTGTGCGTGGGTTTGAACCGGAATCTTGCCTAAAAGCAGCAGCTCTTTACTAATATTTGCCACTTCCTGTGTAATTCTCACTGCATGAGACAATATCAGTGATATTGTATCTGGCGTTGTTGTAACTGTGTGTAGGCTTTGTGCCCATGGCCACTGAGAGCCGACTGGCTCCTGTGCCTGGCCCTGTTCCCCACAGTTATCCAGTCAGCAAGGACCTCCAACTCCCAGAGGCCTTCACTTCCACCGCCACACACTTCACCCCCATCATCCTGACAAATGAGGGGGACTCAGAGGAGGAAGAGGAGGACTCAGAGGAGGAAGAGGAGAGCCAGCACCTTGGAGCTGCCATTGAAGGGTAAGGTGTTCAAGAAAATTATATATATATTATCACGATTGATTATCTATTTTTAATAATAGTGATGCATCTGTTTCAAAAAAAATTCTAGGTAACAGTAATTTCATATTTGAAGGAATAGTTTGGCTATATCTGTTGCTTTCTTGTTTAAATGCGAAAACTGTTAGTTTAGCACAAAGATTGGAAACAGAAGAAAACGGCTAGCCGGGCTCTTTACGACGGTTAATATATATATATATATATATATATATATATATATATATATATATATATATATATATATATATATATATATAATTTACCTCAAATGTCACAAATGTAAACATTTGCTTTATGTACAAATCAGATGAATGAAACATAAGTGTCAAGTCGTGGCTTTTCAAGGACATATTTGCTGGATATTCGAGCCAACAGACTTCCTGCTGGCTTCACATGCGCAAGAATAGCATGAAATAAATTACTGAATTCAGATTAGGTTTTTGAGGCTGAATATATCCCATCCTGATGATAGGGAAGTCCGCAGTACTCCCACTGCTGCGACACCAAACTGTTCCTGGGAGCTTCGGCCCGCTGCAGTGACTTCTTTAAGCCTTTGCTTGCTGTTGCCTGACAATGTCAGAATGACAGCATGACTCCAGGAAGTCACTGTGTCGAGAAATATTCCAGCACAGTATCCCGCATCAAAGAAGCAGATTGTTGTCGTCTGCATGCTTAGCTAAGCTATTCGGCTAACATCTGAAAGTGGCACCAGTCTCCTCAGAAACCTCAGCAAGAAAGGGAATTTGCCTGTTTCTTCAAATGTTCAGCAGAATTTATATTGATTGTGCATTTTGCAGGACAAAAAGCAGTGACTGCATGGAGGACAGGGGCCTCGACTTCACCCCGCACTTCTCCTCTGCCGCCCCCTGGCCTGCGCAGACTGATCCTGATCCGCGTCCTCAGCAGCCGCCTCTCCATCAGACGGTCATAACCGACAACAGTCCGGTCAGCTCTGCTTCCGCGCTGCCCGATGTTTCCTGTCTTGAAGTCTCTCTTCCTGCGCCGTCACCCGCTGACCTTGGCGGTGGCGGCGTTTTCAACAATTACCTCTTCCGTCAGGATCCCACGACGGGCCATCTCTCCTTAGTGCCTGTGCGGGTCAGGGCTCCCGAGTGTCTCCTCGGGTTGGATATAAATCTCTCCCTCGTGCCGCAGCCTTTGCAGGGACTAATCGCAGGTCCGGAGAGCGCCGACGGCCCATTCATCAACTGCCTGGATGCGTCCGCAAGGCCTGGACCCCGGGATTCTGGACCTCCACCATCCTGTTTCGATAGCAGCTCTGTCATTTCTGACAGGCCCCTGAAGCGCAGGGTGCCCGGGGCTCACAAGGGACCAACAAACCCAGGGACGCAGTGCGAGAACCAGCCTCCATCAGAGTCCATCCCCCCAGAAGTCCACCCGGCCCTACAGGAAGTGATCGCACTGCTCAAGGGGGAGCTTTCACTCGATGGGCATGTGGATAATGGACATGAGGACATAGCCATGGGTATGTCTCTTTTTTAGATTAATATCATAATTATTTGCATTAAATGTTTGCATTAAATGCAGTTTGAAATTCTGCATAATCCTTCACTAGCCATTCTTTTATGTAACGACAAGACAACCCACTCCATCAGCCTTGCCTTGCTGGTTCATTTGGAAAATCCGCTTTTTTTTCTCTTTTTTTTCCGAGGGGAGTGCATCTTCTCTTTGAAGGACTTCCAGTACCACACGTTTGCCAGTGTCGTGAAGGAGAGGTTCAGCCATCTGTACTGGGAAGACGACCTGCTGGGTGCACTGCACTGCCTGGTGAACTACAGCCAGTCCACACTGTGAGTAGGGCTTCAGACACTTATTTTACTTTTTGCCATTTTAAAGATTCCTTGAATCGTAAAAATAATGAAAAAAATTATAATCTACAGATTTAATGCTGACAATTGGCCCTGATTTATACATTGTTGATACAGCCACCTGTCTGGAGGATCATAGAAAGCACCTGATAATTATCCTTTTTTTTCCCTCCACATAAATCCCTGCTGAGATCACAGAGAGGCAAATAAGAATAAATTATTGAGGCTACCGCAACCTGATTATACCAAAGCAGTCTTGTCCGTGCCGACATATTGCAAATAACATGCAGTATATCTCTCTATATTCTCAGACGTCAAGATTAACCAGCACAGTGGCAGTTCAGTTTGGCAGAGACCATTTAAATAGCGTCAGGTCTTGACAGTTCCAGTATCATCGCTCACCCTATTAGAAAATGAAAAGTTTCATTCAGTTTAATGACTTAATCATCCACAGTGCACAACTGCCCTTTTTTTTTGTTTGTTATTAAGTTATTATTATCATACATTTTAATCCTTAAAATTAAGGACTGTTCCTCAAGGGCTGGTCTGGTTAATAAATCCAATCGGCACAATTATATTTGGTGTCAGAGTATAATCAAAATGTTTTAAAGGATATCCTTTTAATAAGAATTCAGCCAGGGCTTCTGTCCAAACAGTGAAACGCCCAAATCTGTCTTCTTGTGGTCCGATTGTAAAAGTAAATGTATTCCTGGGGGACTTCTGAAGAATAGAATAATCCAACCCGCGCTCACCATGACCTGTCCTCCTCTTCTTCTTCCTCTGCACACAAATAAACTGCATTCAAATGAGCAATATGCCATTTATTCATAAACTTAAGCCCGCAGTTTAAACGGTCAAGTTTTTTTGCTCATTGTTATTGATCTGCTGGGGAGAGAGGGGGATGAAAGAATGAGTGAGTACTTAAATGAAAGCAGCAGATTCCATGCAGCGCGTTTCTCTCTGCATTTAAATGTAAAGGGAGGGACGAGCTCGTCCACTTCAGATAGACGTCTTTTCATCCCGCCGTCGCCATGCTCTCATGCTCACGGGCAATCTGTGGACAGAGACCCTTTAATCTACCGCGGCCGGGAGACATCACAGCATCGCGTAGAGATGGGCGCTCGCTCGCTCGCTGTGTGTGTGGGGGGGGGGGGCGGGGTCATTCTTCCCACTGCTCCAGTTTAACCCCGAGGGGAACCGCAGCCTCTCTTGTCAAGAGAGACGGAGCGGACGGCGTCCTGACCCCGGTGCAATTCCATTGTATTGATTGATCGATCGGTGTGGTTTTGCAAGTGTGAAGTGAGTCTTTGGGTTGGGCTTTTTTTTGTACAGCGACTGTGGCGGTTCAGCAGTTTTGCTGCATTGTCACATTAAATCCGTAAACCGCTGCTCGCAGATCGATGTGATTGATCTTAGAGATTAGTTTAAAAACTAATAACTATCTAATAAAAACTATGAAATAGATCATTCCTCGGGTAGCCATATTGTAACATGTATTACACCATACAGCCACTGCAGCTTCACTTGTACCTGGATGATCTGTACACAGACACAAACATTTCCTCACCGGCTCCGCCCCTGTCACCGAGTAGGCATGGCCCTTCACCAGTTTGCGATATGTGACGGCTTCTGAGTCGGATGAGCTGATGATCTGGGATAGATAGAAAAGTCTTGTGAGGTAAAAACAACCAGACATTGCAAACTACCTGAGTGTGCAAAACAATAAGCTCAAACCAACATCAATGGAGCATCCGAGAAGCGAGACTCTGTCCAAGGCCTTCTTAATGATTTTGAAGAGGTGGGAATCTGGCTTGCTTATGACATGCTTCTCAGCAACGCCTCCTGTGAAATCCTCGAATCCTTCAAATAATCTTCTTGGAGTTATCAAGTAAGGGTCCTTCCTCCAGAGGGTCGTGTCTCCAGAGTCAGCACATCGCTGGAAGAGGAAACACAATTATACAAGTCTAATTTAGAAGTGCCAACAAACCCCGAGCTTTTGTCCTTCTCTCACACGCCTGCTGTATATCCAGCTCAATCTTCCTTTTGTCAGCTCTCTCCAAAGTCTTAAAGATCTCTGGTTGAGAGAAATACAGGTATTGTAAACATGCGTCCAGTTTTTTTTTTTTTACATATACATTTGTTACATATTGTCATGGTTCTTAGTGCTCATTGTGCCTTGCTTTGAACCTGCTGTGTGTGTGTGTGTGTCTGTTTTCTCTCTGCATGTGTGCGCCTCCTGCAGCGGCTCTAATGACCGGCCTTCATCAAAGGCTGGGAAAAGGGCAGCAGCTCTCCCTCCACCCTCGGCAGCCTCGGAGGGAGGGGAGGGAGAAGTTTTCCTGCGCGGTCGCCTCGACCTGAATGGGAACATTTGCGCGTACGGTCCTGCCGCTGTGGGTCGTTGGACGGAGGGAGCCGAGGCCCTGCCCTGTCATGGAGGAGAGGAGACAGCGCTCCAGGATTTTGATTTAATATCGGAGGAGAGTCACCGCTGCATGTTTCAAGGTATAGATACATACTTGGATATTCAATATATCAAACGTGTATTTAAGTTACAGTGTGTGATAATGACTTGTTGTGTTGAGTTCTAATGTTCATCCTCTCAAGTCTATGAAATGCACAGCTTGATTCATCTTGCAGTGCGTAGCGGGCCGTCAATACAAATTATGAAATGTAGCAAAAATTGACTTTCTTTATTTTTTGAAAAACTAAACTCCCCTGCGAGTGTTCTACTATTACTTGACTATTATGCAAATACAACATCATATAATACTTAATTATAAAGCATTCATGTGTGAACATAATTGTAATCTGTGTTTCACATTTTTAAGGTCTTTATCTGTAAAATGTTTCATTCCATTACTTTTCCCGTTTAAATCAAATTCACATGGTATGATGACAGATTCATGGTTCACATGGATTCATTCAATCCTGCTGTAAATACTGCTTAAAAAAAAGAAATTAGACACTTCTTTTTACTACGAAAGCATCTCTTTATGAAGCAAACTGTGTAAATAGATTCATTGAGGGATTTATGAGAGTTTACATGTGATAAATAGGTCTACAAGTGGCTTCAGATTAGAATAACTACAATTGAACCACAACCTCTGATGTTCTGATATATTCCTCTTAATTCGGCTGCAGGCTGAATGAGAGCTGTGACGGGCTCTTGAAGGCTGCTCTAAAGACTTGAAGCATATTCATGAGAGTCCAAAAGGCATGCTCGCAAACTCTTCGGGTTTCTTTCTCCCCATCGGGGACTCATTCCTGGCCAGCAACATTCAGCAAACACACCCTCAGCATCTGCCTTTGTTGGGCTATTGAACGGTGCCAGACATGTGGTCTTGATCACGATCCGGCTCTTACGAGATACTCAAGATAAAGAAATGCGGATAGTTTGAGAAACTGCTTGAAATTCAAACAGGGTGTGTATTGTGCACCCATGACGGGCTTGTCAACAAATACTCCCAGCTGGGTCGGTGGAAATAAAAAATCTTTACGCAAGTGTACTTTTTTAATTATTTTTTTTAATCTCCATGTGATTCAGTTCCTCTCGCTCTTTCTTCCTTTCTTCTCCTCTCTCTCTCTCTCTCTCTCTCTCTCTCTCTCTCTCTCTCTCTCTCTCTCTCTCTCGCTCCACTGTGCTTGTTTACGGGTTGAGGCGTGAGCACCAACAGTTCAGAAGCGGCGGCCATGGAGGGAGGCGAGAAGGAATCAGCGGGCGGCAGCGATGAAAGCCCCTCTGAAGCCGAGCTTCCGCCGGGGAGGGAGATAGGGCCGCCGGGGGACCGCAACGAGCAGGCGAGCCCCGACTGCTCGGAGGACATGGAGGATAGTGACTCGCTGGTGTCGGAGCGACTCGTCTCGCCCGGGTCCAGAGTGGACGGGCCGGGCCTCAGCTCGGGCCCGTCGTGGGCTTTGGCCTTCTTCGGGGAAGAGTGCTTTGGCCCCGAGGTTATCCAGTACGCAGGGAGTCTGGGCCAGCACATGGGCTCACCGTGTCTGGATGTGAAATCACAGGTGGGTGGACCCGTGGCGCTCACTGCACAGTGAGTCATGTTTGACCTTCACCCGACAAACAGCAGCCGGCATTGTTTATTCATCAGATTCGATTACGCCAACAACAAAAAAAAGGTGTGTTTTTAAAGAAAAAGCATGGTGCAGCAAATAGTTGGGAGATGCTTTTAAAAAGAGAGATGGGACAGGTTGTCAACAACAACCAAAAACAAAAAAGAGAAGATTATTGGTATATTTCCATCAAATGCAGAGTGGAAATGCTCCGCTGTGATTCAATTCAGTGTTTTCATTTCCAGTCTTTGTGCATTTTGTTTGTCGTCCAAGTGCTTTTTCCCCCTTCACATGGTCGGCTCTTAGGATTTTTTTCCCTATCTATAATGAAGTGGGTCTAAGGTCAAAGCTTCAGGGTGAATGGGACGGGAACACGTGGGGAACCTGAAGATAATTGGTATATTGTTCTCTCCATACTGCATCTGAATATGAATGTGTTGAACTTAGCCCTTGGCAAAAAGGAACTGTAGTTTGTAAAAGAAAATAATGTTGTGTTTTTACACTTTTGATGGCCTTGTGTGGCGGATAATAATGCGGCTTTAAGAGTTGCGCGGCTGCGACTTCTCATTCTGTTGTCACAACGATGAAGAAAGAAGGAGAGCAGTGAAAGAAGGGAAAGAAGAAATGCTGCTGCATACGCAGTGGAAACAGCTGAAAAGCTTGAGGTGTTGTTGTTTTACTGCCCGTTTTGTGTGATTTTGCGTGATGTCACTTTCTGAACAGGAACTGCAGCAGCAGCTGATGATCGAAACAAGGAACCTGAAGAAGACGAGAAATTTCTTCCAGAAGCTGATTCAACAAGAGAGGAAAAACAAAGGTTGGGTCTCCATTACATAACACGGCTCGTATACAGAAAACATGGCACGTGGAGGCTCCCAGTGTGATCTCTAAAACAGTGTGTGTGTGTGTGTGTGTGTGTGTCAGGTGACAACAAGCTGATGCTCTCCAAACTCAAGTCCCAGCTCGAGGAGCTCCGATCCAAAGTGGTCTTCTTAGACTGTGTGAAGAAATACCTTGAGGTGCTTACCGACTGCCACCGTTGCCAACACTACTCTTTTTTTTATTCACATCACCAACAACGCGGCTCTTCCATCCTGCGCTGTCGTTTTCTTGCATTTCTGCAGATTCTGAGCGTGGACCAGTGGGGTCTGGAGGTTTCATTGCTGCAGGCTTTGGCTGTCTGTGGACCTGGATCTCTGGACTTCCAGTCTCCTGAGGACTCGTCTTGCCTGAGCTTTGGAACCAGCAAAGGAAAGAGCACTCTGCAAGCTGGGACTCCTCTGGGCCTCATGGCTTACCTCTATGCCAGGTATCATGGCTGAATTCAGTTTATTTTATAGAGCCCAAAATCACAAATGACTAACTGGCCTCAGAGGGCTTTACAATCTGTACACATGTGACATCCTCTGTCCCAGGACCTCACAAAGAAGGAAGAAACCTTTGGGAGCGCACCAGAGGAGGATCCCTCTCCTCGGATGGACAGAAGTACAATAGATGTCATGTGTACAGATTGAACAACATAACGCAACACATTCAATGCATATGACAGAAATGATTCATGTCACGCGAGTAGTCAGCAAAAGAATTACGACGACTAATAATAACAGCAGGAGCAGATGTAATAGATTAATAATGAAAGCAGTAATGGCATCGTTAATAACAATAGTACTATTATAATACTAAAGATCGTGGAAGATTCAGTGGGTGTCATCAGGGCCATGGCAGGAGGCACGACCGCGATCCAGGTGTAACCACAGAAACGTGAGGCTCCCGTGGTGGTGATGATGATGAGGATGATGATGAGGGTTTTAATTAGAAATGTGCTCGCCGTTTCTTTTCTCTCGTCGCCATGAGATCATACAAATAGTCTTCTCTCGACGCGTTTTTTTTTCCATGCTCTTTTTTTCATCTTCCCGACTGCCTTTAATTTGTCCAACAATGGACTCGAGTCAGGTAACTGTCTAATTACAACAGACAAAAAACAGAAGAAGATCTTTGACTTTGGCTCTGGAGCCTCGACAAAAGAGAGCGTGACGCCAGCAGAAGACAAATAATGAGACATTTATTGAAATAAAGACGACGATAATGAGCCCCTATCAGCACCTTCCGGGTGCCAAAGTTGTGTTTCCTGTCTAAAAAGTCTTGGAGCTACTCTATGGCTCCCTATAATTATTATGTAACACATCCATATGTGTTGTGCTTATAAAGGGCTCAACAATTATTACTCCTCCAATCATATTTAGGTTTTGATTTTCCCCTCCCGTCCGCGTCCCCCTTTGGTCACACTTGCTCCGCTCGGAGTAGTCGTGTCGTTGGCTGCGTGCATTTAGTTCCAACCTCATTGCCGATCTTTGAACAACAAAACTCTTTCGCTGCCGCTGCTCCTCCTGAGTGTTGGCTTTGTACCGGTTGCCGTGGGGAACCGCATCAATACTCGTAGAGAAACAGGGCGCCACTGGAGACGCTTTTAGTTCCCACACCGCCTCGAGCTGAAGCTGTTCTGTTTGACTTCTCGAAGCGTTGATGAGGCTTGTTTTCGGCTCTGCATATTAGTGTTTCTGGCAAATAATGGAGCCAATAACACTAAACGAGAGGATCATTTCCCTCCGGGGATGGGAGGAACATGTCCCCCTCACTTCAAAACCCTACTTTTCTTCTTTTGTACAAAATGGTAATATGCTAGATATACTCATGGCGAAATGAAAACATTATGTGGGTTTTTTAACAAACAGATCATTCCTAAGAAGGCGACTGAACTGACCATCAATTAATGCTAATGTAACAAAGGAAAATAGTCTTTAACGTAAAGACAGAAAAACTAATAATTGGACATGGTAATTTGAAAAAGTGTCTGTTGAACATATTTGATGAGTATTGCGTTTGGTGCATTATAATACAGCGATGTATGTGGCTTTTTCTTTTTGTAATTATTATTGAAAGCATGCTAACCGATTGAATCATAATTTTCGTTTCGTTCAATGATTTATGAGTAAAACGGAGGAGGGGCAGCATTTCAAATCTCTAACTGGCTCCATATGATCTCAATTTGTTTGTGTCAACAGTCATTTTTTTGAAGAAGGAATGATTGTGCGGTCACCTGTGTGTTAACTCAGCCCCGTGCATACCGGGGCTGGACTGTGTGTGTGTACACTGTGATAGTTTGCTTATTGGATTTCTAGATTGAAATCTCGGCCTTGTGCTAGCTGCTTAGCACGCTCCTTTCAGCAGAACCTCTGCAGCGCCATGCGTAACGTCAACACTGGAACCTCCTCGCGGTCTGGTTGAAAATGTCGCCCCATTTGGCGAATCCTTCAGATTGCGTCGCTTTCTGAGCGCCATTCAATGTCGCTGAATCCTTCTCCTCGTCGCAGAAACGCTGCCGCGGAGGGCTTCGTGCAGCAGTTCCTGTACGCCTATCGGTTCCTCTGCACTCCCGAGGAGCTCCTGCAGTTCATCATGGATAAATTCACCTGTGCCACAAGGTAGCGTATGCCCAGTAACTCACAAATACAAAAGAAACAACTACAAAACCTTAAAGCTACAAAGTGCAAGGCCCAACAATAGCAATCGGTATGAGACGCCACAATGTTTGTTTTCCCCCGGCAGACAAGGTCCGGACATGTCGGGAGACGGTGTGAAGATCTTCCATCGCAGTTTGGACCTGCTCCACATCTGGATAGCCGACTGTAAACAGGTGGACTTCACAACGAAGCCCAACCTCGTGGATGCGCTAGAAAACTTCCTCAATACCGAGGTAAACGCGTGAAGAAACATGCAATTTGCGCCGCACTCTACAGAGATAGATGCACCTTTAAACATCGTCACTCCCCACACAGGTGATTCCTGTCGACAGCCGAGGGGAGGCCCTCCTCGCCGCTCTCCACAGCCCCTCCTGTACGACTTGGATCCGAGGGCGAGGAAGCCTGATTAGTCTTGAGGAAGAGGACAATTCTGCGTGCGTGCATTCATCTACTGAGGATCTTGGGAGGAAGGTCGGTCTCATAATATGCTGTGTTTGGGTATTTTGTTCATAATCACAGTCATAATCTTAAAAAGAAATCCCTTTTTCCCATTTTTTTTTTCCTTCTGTTGGGGACAACACGCATACAAACACTATGTCCTACCAAAATAATAATATTATTCAAAGGAAATTTAGACTTTTCAAACTTTATTGGACTGATTTGTTGATTCATCTGTTGAACAAGAGCATCCTGCATGAAACCTGATTTTTAAAAAAAATTTTTTTTATCAACTCTGCAGTGGAGATTCTCCAGAGTGGTTGAGCCCGCCGCGTCCCTGCCCAAAGACAAGGCCTTCTCCCTGGCCACAGCGCTGCCCATGCCTTGCTACAGCTCCCTGCTGGACGACCTCTCCGGCGGCTGCCTGCAGAGTGAGGACCTGCGCCCCTTCAGCCAGAATGAAAGCGGCGCGCAGCACGTAACCCAGCAGCTCACCCTGCTGCAGCAGGTGAGCTGCACGAGCTGCTCCCAACACTGAGGCCCGTCTCACGAAGCTGCGTTAACATACCCGGGGTTTCCCTCACTGATCCAGCGGCACTGGATCTGTGCTTGTGCACCTAAAAGGGGCGGGGTTAACTCCGTTAGACCAATCGTGCAGCATGGAGAAGCCGCCGAGAGCGACGTGTTTTACAACGGGAAGAGCAAACCATAATCTTGAGAATGTATGAAAAATATAGAGGAAGAATACAAGTAAAAAGCAAAAAGCAACTCTGCAGCAGCAGCCAGAAGCGCAAGGAATCGTGACAAAAAAATCGCCGACTCTGTCAATGCGTAAATGACTGGGAATGTAACATTAAATCACTGTCTCAAACGTACGTGCCTATTTTTATTATCTTTTCGTTTTAACAATTTAACCTCATTTCAGTTGCAACCCCAGTGGAGCTAAAAGAACATGAGAGCAAGTTAAAACGAAATACAAGAACATAGTTCAAAGCGGTCAGTGAGTTTATTATAATATCCTCCGGGCTACATGGATGATGTGTGGGTTTGCCGGTCACGAAACACGCTCTATCTCCAGAGCGCTGCTCTTACTATCCGTGCGCCTTCATCAACGGGATTGTGTAGAAATGGGCAGGTCATGTTTCCAGGACAATGATTGGCCAGTCGGCGTCTTGTATCCCCGCTGAGCTCTTATCCGGGAACTTAACCTGCTCCGGAGCAGGTTAGGCGTTCAGCGTAGGTTACCGGCGAAACGTACCCCGCTAAGAAGAGAACCAGCTTCGTGAGACGGAAAACTCAGTTAATCCAGAAGTTACCTCGCCAAACTGAAATCCAGCTTCGTGAGACAGGCTTCTGGCCCTCGACCTGCTGCTGCTGCTGTTGTTGTTGTTGTTGTTGTCCCTCTTTACCACTAGAGGGAGACATGCCTCTACAAATGCACAAGGGGAGACCCTGATGAATACAGTCAACTCCTGATCCAACACTGGAAATACACATCTTGTTTTGCAGGTGATGTTCCAAGGATGTCATCCGGTTCATTTTCTCAACTCCAGAATACAAGGAGTCAGGGACAAGGTCTCCACCCCGAACAAGTGAGTGCACAGCTCCAGCTTTAGCTGTGAAGGCCGCAGCATTTGATCCTCTTTATTTCTATTCACTGAGTCCCCGTGTCCTGTAGAGACGCATTCACCTCCATTACGTTTCTCGGATTTCATCTTCTTTTTTTTCCCCCTCCTGTAATCTGCCTGTATGTACAGAGATTACTTTCCTTTTTTCTCTCATTCTGCGTAGTATATATTGGTCCTGCTGACTTGTGTGACAGGGAACTGTCCTTATTTATCTGTGACAGCGTCTGCTAGGCGAGGCTTCTTTCAATCGAAAGGGTTTTTTTAATAAATATACTAAAGATAGCAATGTGAAGACAAGGCTGCAATGAATATTACTTTTTTAACGTACAAAATACAACAAGATGCCCCGTGTGAATAAACTAACATTCCAACTGGGGCTACTGGGCTTCGTTCTGTTGTCAGGAGATACAACACTCTTATGTAGATTAAACGGTTAAAAATCTATTTTGTTCTCAATGTAATCAAAATAAATACATTTGGTGAAGTATATTTTATTTTGAAATTAGTTTTTAACGGGTAATATGTATGTAATATTGTTGTTGTTTTATCCTGCCCTTTTAGTTCTCTTGCTATTACAACTCTTTCACATTATCTGAATTACACGCTACAGCCTTCTAGGGGATTTTTAAAAACTATTAATGTTTCTTGAAGCTTAAGGCGACTTTTCCACATGTTCATTTTTCGTTTAACCCACAGTTCAAAACCCAAAGAAGCATAGATCACATTTCAGAATCTTCAGCATATTTGGCACAAGTCGATTATAAAGATTCCTGGTAGTGAATCAACTAATCAATGTGTTATTGTTTGACTAATCCTTTCTGCCCCCTTCCTTCCTCCACCAGGAATGTGTCTCAGCACATCCCGCCAGCAGAGGGCAGCAGTCTCCTTGTGCATGAGGAGATGCCTTCAGACGGCCGTCTCCAGCAGCTGCTCACATACGCTGACAGTGTTGCCAACTGGATCTCTGCTGAAATAGTCATCTGTGACTCCGTCAAGGTGAGAGCAAACATAACTTTTAACAGAGGTGGGGGAAGAAACGCAGCCTTTGCTTTGATTGCTCATCGGACACAGACTCTCATGTCAGTCACAGACTCCCCTCTCTCTCTCCCATGTGTCGCTTTCTGTTTTGCTTCTCTAGCATCATGGTTGACTGGTCAACAGTTGAGAGCATATGAAACTTGAGGCAGTTCTTCGTTAATCGAGGGAAGTCGTCGGCTTTCATTCGTCTCACAAAAAGCGGAGAAACTAGAAAATGCAAAATCTCCGCGTCCAGATTGAAAATGAATCGCGCAAAGCTCCTGACACACAAAAGAAGGAGTGGCTTGTCCCTAACAGGGACCCTTACTACTGAACACAATGTTTATGTTGTTCCCTGATAAAATGCAAATGTTTCTCCTGGTACCTGTTCAGAAAAACAAGAAAACAGATTTATAAACTATATATGTATGTATGTTAACTTGCTGTTGCTCACGACTGCCTTTAATATAGTTCTGATAACATTACTTTAACAAAAAAGCGTGCAATACACTAGTTTTTACTTCATTATTGAATTTGACGCATAATGCGATTAGTCGCAGAAAAATCATGCAATTAATCAGTTAAATGTTTTTAACTTTACCCAGCCCCAATATACATATAAATAAAGAGGAAAACTGTGATAAAAAAGAAGCAAAGAAACAACAATTGAAGTATGATATATACAGACAGATACAACATAAAGTTTAAATAAATATTTGAAATAGACACGTTTCCCTACTTCCTCGTACTTTCACATACACATTCAATTCCATCACATTTTAAAGACACATTTTGGTCAGCTATCAATTTGAATGTTGTGATAGCTCAAATAGTCCAGCTGACACTGAAGCTATTTACATTGTAAAGTGAAGCTGAAGAGCTTCATCTTTCACACTTCAACTGACAATTTAACTACTTTTAAGTGCTTTACGTTCAAGCTGATAACTCAACTGCTTTCACCTCTAAAGGCCCGTATTTATCTCGCTTAGTTTCTTCCTCCGTCATCTGACAACAATCATTACACAGAAACCTTGTGCGCTGAGTTTGAAGTGTTTTATTATGCTCTTTGTTTTTAAAGATTTGAAGTAGGAAGCTCTTGTTTAGCTGAACGACCGCTACTGTCTCATCTCCTGTCATCCAGGCGGTTCTTCCATCGCCGGCCCCAATCTGTGGACGGGATGTATAGTCAGTGACAAAAGGGAATCTGCTCGTCAGATATCGTGTTGGATGATTTGCGTGCATGGCGGCTTTGGGCAATCGAACGACACTGGAAAAGCTTTTGAGGAAAGCAACGACAAATCCAATCTGTTTTCGAAACTTTATCGTTGGATTAAGGTTCTGGAGTCTGTGTGTTGTGGAGTCCGTTTCTTTAAACGGGCGGACAGATTAGGTCAGATTAGGTCTGCCAAGGCCTTTACTCCTTGACTCCACTTTGCTGCTTTCAT
>NW_027175857.1:0-30223 GCF_023055335.1 Clinocottus analis
TGTGAGCATCTTAGCATGCTGTTGTTAGCATTTCGCTCAAAGCACCAGTGTGGCTCACAGCCTCTCAGAGCCAGGAACAAGACTTTTAGTGTTATTTATTTTATTTGTCCATTCTTTGATTCATTCATTATTTGTACTTGTTTTTCGGGGAGAGTTCAAGATGGACTCCATATTCCTCGCTCGGTCTTGCAGCGCTGAGCGAGGGTGGAACTGTAATTTATTTCTAGAACCCTGTCCAGTGTAAACAAATCATTTCCACCTTCCCCCATACTCCATCTTCCACTGTCCAAATGTTGGTCTTGGCCATCTGTAATTGAAAAGTGAAAGAAGGACGTATGTCTAGCTGCTTCTTCATCAGATGTTTGACTCCTATCTGCTCACGGGTAAGAAGGGTTTGTAGCTTGAGGGCTGTTTCAAAGAAGTCAGTGTCTGTGTATTTAGAGAGGTGGGTGTTCAGTGGCTGCTTATTTTGAAGCCCTCTGCAACACCTACACCCGGCCTTCAGCGGTTAACATGGTCGTTTAATTAGTGTGGAGTTTGAAGGCAGTGCTTTGAAAAAGTGTTTAATCAATCTTACCATCTTGTGAACCCTCATTTTTATCCTGGCACCACTTACTGGGTCCCGACCGGATGACTACGAGCTGATTCAGAAAGTGGAACTGTAAACGCTTCCTCGTCACATGACATTGACTCCTCTCCTCTCTTTTTACACAAACATTTTAAAAATAAAATTGTTTTATTATCAATGTAATTGTGCTAATAGCTCAATATATTATTTCATCATGATGAAATACCATTGAAATGATTAAATTACCATATAAAATGATTGCCTAGACACACTTAAAATGTATTTATAGCAAAGCATATTTATCTTTTCTGCCCTCCTCTTTTCACTCGTGTTGAAATATATTGGTTTCCACTTAAACATGCAGAATACAAATCCAACAGATACTCACTTCTTGTTGTTGATATACACAGGGAACACGTTATGTTGTGGCTTATATGTCCTTGTTTTAAGACAAATCTATCCTATGACTTAACAATAGATTACATACGTTCAAGCTGTACTCATTCATGTCATTTAATTTAAAGATTAGTAGTATAATCTGTAGTAGTGCAGCAGTCAGTCTTAAAAGCAGGATTCACCCTTGAGTAATCCATTTAGTTTAATCCACATAAACAATAATTCCTAGATGGGTATGAAGATATGCTGCTACGTGTGCGTGGAGTCTGTGCATTATTTTCTCCAGCTTTAGATGGAGAGAGAGAGGCCTGGATTGGACAAGGCACTTGGGAAAGACGTGGTTTTCGTGGGTTGTGAAAGTAAACAGTCTGTCTGGTGGAAAACCTACTCGTCTGACTACCTTCAGTTTTGTCTCTATTGTCGACACAGTAAAGACCTGATCAGACGGCTGGGAGTCTAAATGAAACTAAGACAGCACAACAACGTCCACACGACAAATAAAGGCATACAAAATGTCTTTGACGAGTCTGAAAAACAAATGAGTCGTCCTGATGTTTGAGTAAAAAGAGTTGTGCTTTCTTTTCTGTCTTTAGCCCCAAGATGTTGCTAACATCCATTCGTAATATCTTAAACAACTGCAGTGCATCTAGTCCCAACATTGCAACTACAAACAGCTGTACAGTGGCTGATGTATGGCAGGAAAGAGTATATTATTGTCTAGACTTTCCTACATGTGTATTTAATTAGTGCCAAGCAGACAGCAGCTGTAAATAGTGCCTGTGGTTTTAGCTGCAGTTTGCTAGTAAATAGTTTAAAAGGTGTGTTAACTGTCTGATGACTTCTGTCTGTACAGGTTATATTTTAGCGGATCAATCCTTTATTGTCATTTTTTTTTTACTGTAAAGTAACATGTTTTTTTTCTTCAAATACAGCCCTGACCACAGCCAATTAAAGGCAACATATACTACATACACTGAGTTATTGAATTATGCTTTTAGTCTCCCTGCAAAGCCCCAAATGTATCCCAGATTTACTTCCTCTGTGGAGTATTTGTAGTTTGTCTCGATGCGTCAAGGAGCTGTGCACAGACAATGAAGGCCGCTGTTGTCTCTGAGACTTTTTCCTCTGTGACAAGAATAAAATACGTCATTCCACTTTCCAAGCTGATTCTCATCCACAAGCTGGATAGAGACAGGAAATGAGAAGACTGACTTTCAGTATTTGCTTCTGAAATCCTCGGCTGGCTGTAGGGTGGACACGTTTATCCAAATAACCTTAAAGTGTCAAAGATATTTGCTATATTACTTTTTCTGCTAGTATATTACCTTAGCGCTGGGTAACAATGTTACAACAGACAAAAACTGCAACGTCCAGTTCATTAGCCAATAAAAATAAAATCTATTAGTCGTTAACATTTTTGCAGCCAAAATGCCAAAAGTGTCATGGTTCAGGGGTTTTCTGCTTGTCTTGGTCTTAAATTAGAGTAAATTGAACATTTTGGGGCTTTGAACACGAACAAGCTGTTAGAGGAAAACATCTTGGGCTGTTGGATAGTTATCGACATTTTTTCATTGTTCTGACATTTTATGAATATATATTGCTTATAAAACAATTAATTATTAATCCAAAAAATAATGAGGATACTAGTGAGTAATGTAAATTATCCAGTTGCATCTCTAAAACTTAACTTTCCCTTTCCTCCCATTCCTCTGAATTCCTGCCAGTTAACTATTGCATTGCTCTCAGACTGTCAGCTGAAACTTTGCTTTGGTCGTAAAGCTCCATGTTGAATATTAATAACTCTGATCATCTCCACCTGCAGAGACACTTCTGGCCTCTGTCTTCTTGCACTGGAGTGAAAACATTTGGTTTGCACACTCACACTGGCAGTCTCCACTCTCTGACAGCTGTGGATTACACGAAGAGTAAACAATGTGGACCTGCGACTGTGTGTTTGGACGCCCGGTGATTAATGACCTCTTTAGTCTATGTCAAAATAAATGTGGAAAAACTTCCCATTCAAACCAAATCGACATCTTCAAAAGTCTTATTTGGTGTTACTCCAAAACTGAAAGATTTGCAGTGTACAATCATATTTGACAAAGAAAATCAGCAACTTTTTTTAATTTAAGAAACTGGTGAATAGAAAATGTTTAGCACTTTTTCAATATGTTTTATTGAAATATGACTGAAACCATGAATTAATTATCAAATTAATATGTTTTGTTGGTGATCGACTAATCGTCCCAGCTCTAACATCCACTATAAACTCTAAATATAATAAAGTTTATAGACCCATTTCAAGTTTATAGACAGATTTTATGGTCCTACAGTAACACCATAATGCCTTTTAAAGATACAAATAGCACTAAGATGAACATATAAAGTTGACTGAGCACAGCACAGGCACTAGAAAGCTGATTTTCATAATAAAGGTAAAAGGTGCGGCAAGATAAAAAATAAAAAACAAGCTGCAACGTTGTACTGTAAAAGTGTGAAAGTGAATAACAACATGTGGCCTTCAAATACTATTTGCAGTGTAGAGTTAGAGAAGAGTTAGGTGGCCAGACATGCAGGTATGTATGGAGGTATAGCTTCATTGAACGTACCCCAGTAATGACTTTACACTTATTCCTCTTCTTTCCCCGTTCAGTGTTTCTCCCTTGACTCTCCAGCTCTGGTGCCCCAAACAAAGACGCAGCCTGTTCAGCAGAGGGGTCCTCTCCTTTGGTTACGTCCATGCTGCTGAGCGCGGAGAACTCCTGCCAGTGTTTTCCAGCAGGGACTGAAGGGCAGGCAGAGCTTCACCCTGCTGAGGAGCATGTGCTGCTGTGCGGGATATGACCCCTCGGGCTCAAGTGTGGCACCGCCTCGTTTCTTGACGTCTCCAAGTTTACAAAGCAGCAGCGTGATTGATCTAAGAGAGACTCAGTGGCTGCGAGACTGATTTAAAAAAAAAAGAAAAAAAAGAAGCAGAGCTGACCTCAACAGTCTGCTATTTTGGCTGAAGTGTATTTTTTTTTTCTCCAGTGAATTCTGCTGTTCATTAACTTTTTCGAAGGGAGTCAGAGCTACAATAGAAGAAGACAAAACCAAGACAAACTCATTCAGGATATTTGTGCCTCAAAAGTGTGAATCACGTTGTGATTTCTGAGCTGCGAGATGAGAACACAGTAAGTTAAAATCAGTCAAATAGCTGTTTCGGAACTTCAATAAAAACGGACTGGATGCTACCGCCACCTGGTGGTCAGACCTGAGAGGTGCGCTGCAGGATCCGACCGAGTGCGCAGGTCAATAAGGTCTTGCTTGGACAGTTGAGTCGCAATAAAAAATGAATTTAGCACAGTCTGAGCTAGAGAGCAAATGAATCAATTGTGAGTACACAGAAAAAAGTGAATCCACCTCCATCGATGAAGCTCACTGATTGACACTTAATATCTAGTTTGTGTAATTCACAACGGCATTATTATTCACGACATTTTATTGGGGTTATATGTAAGATATTTAGTTGTATGTCACATAAGAAGAGAAGAGGAGTCCATTAGGGAAGTTGGAATCAATTAATATGGCACTTTTACAAGAAAACCCCCCATCAAAAAAAACATCATTATCATTATCATCAAAACGGTTAATTTTCTTTCTATTAATTATATATAATTGAACAGTTTGATCTGTAATTTACATTGTGTTATCATATCCTGCAGGTAGCCTTCATATCCATAGGCTTACAAAGTATTAATAGTTGTATTACAATCCATCAACATTGAGTTTCAGGCTAGTTGCCTACTTTGATGCTAATGGTTGAACAAATAGTTTGATCAACTGACAGAGAAATACCAGCATGACATCGCTACAACGCTTCCAAACTATATCAACCATATATAACAGTTTTGAGCTTCAAGTCATATTTCCAGCAGCTTTTCTATACCCTTGGAAAATGTCAAGTTGTTATCATGAACAATATTGAAGGCAGAGCACTGACACTTAACATCAATTATGAATATGTATGAAGTTTGCTTCTTTTCTGTCAGTTATTATAAAAGTGATATCTCATTTTAATGCACAAGCCTACTCAGTTCTGCAAAAAACTTTATGTTAAAGCTTCATATAGTCTTTTGAACTTTCGGCGAGGAAAAAACAGGTTTTCATGCTTCACACCCTCAACCAGTTACTTGGTAATCTAGTGTGTGTTCTTCCTGGCTAGTTCTGACAATTTAGATTAAAGTGAGTTCTTGATCTTTGGTGCCTTTCTTGTTGCTGGATGCCTCTATAAGAAGCAGCTGTGGCTTTTGAACTGTTTGTTTGGTTTTTAATTTACTTGTGTTAATGTATTCCTGATGGGAATTCCATGATTTACTTCTGTTGCTAACTGTTGGCCTACGATGAGGAAACATGTCAGTGCTAACCTTCTCTGAGAGTCACTCGTGTTACTCAATGTCACAAAACTAGTCAATTCTTAATTATTTGACCTTTCCCCCATGTCTACTTGTCTGCCACACAATACATCTTATGACCTATGTGAATGTAAATCTTGTTTGACAATGTGCTGTTTCTGTCTAAATGTTAGACGTTTGTATACATGATCCATAAATCAGGAGACATCCGTGTCGGTGATATTTCAAACGTCATTAAAACATCTTTGCATTCTGTAAGTTTGCAGTACAAAAGCATCCACAAGATGGTAATGTTGTGACACCAATAAAGTAACGATAACTCCCTCTAGAGATATTTTCCTGAAGCTAGAAATGCTATTAATATAACATAATACTGCTCCTGGTCCCTGACAGCTTTAACACAGGCGTATTTCAGCTCTGTGAGGTCCAGGTTCCCTTCAGATGCAGTTGTGTCATGTGGTGTGATAATGGAGATCACATGTGGCTGGAACTCCTGACCTCTACCCTCTGCTCTGTCCTCAACCCATAAACAGCCCAGGGTCAACTCTCTTTCTCTCCCTGTGAATGTGTGTCTGCATATCTGCCTGTATTATATATGTTTGTGTGCCTGAATATGAAAATAAACCCGTTTTTTTGTTGTTATTGCAAGGCTGTCAGTGCTTGTCTGTGTGTTTTTGTTTCTGGTTGCGGTTATAGTGACTGTGGGACACAGTGTGTGTGTGTGTGTGTGTGTGTGTGTGTGTGTGTGTGTGTGTGTGTGTGCGCGCGCTGCTCAGTGAACTGCGTGTAGCTCGGCAGAGTGTCTCCCTACAGCTGTCCCCAACACAGCTGGACTTCCCAGTATGACCTTTTAATGTTGACTTACACATGTAGCACTTACTGTCCTCATCAAATCTTCATCCTGACTTCTTCAAAGGTCCGTCTTTGCATGAGAGTGTCATGAAAAGTGACAAAGAAAGTATAAAAAAGATATACTATATATGAGGAGAACAAAACCCTCACAATGCCCCTACCCAGTTTCCCCCAGGGCGCTTCAAAGTAAAATAACACAAGTTTGTCCTCACAGTATATGACATATATACTGTTTCATATATATGTAGCATATTCTGCTTCTGCTTGTTTCAGCACTGCTTGTTCCAGGCCGGCTATTATTTATGGTAAAGTCCAGAAAATGTCCATTAATAAACAAAGCACCCAAAACAAACACTTAATATTGAACCTGTTTTTATGTGCAACAAGTGACAGCAACAATTGAAGCATTCTTTAGCAGTAATACAGTCTTCCCTCTGAGTCTGGCGCTTTAAAATCCCCATGATTCAAAGCCCTCAAAGCAACATTTGAAGTGAAGTACAGTTGCTTGAACCCAGACGGAGCCACGTCTTATGAATAATAGATTTCATCAGCTGACAGTCGTCCCCATGAGATTTACTGTAGGTGCTTGTAAATCTGCCATGCATTTTTTATGAAACATGACACAACCCTCAGCACATTGTATTGAAGGCTTCTGTCGTCTCAGACATAACTGTCACTGGCTATCTGTCTGCTGGGATTAACAGTAAAGCTGAATGTCTTTGTTCCATTTGCTTTTGTTTTTGTGCTGAAATAATGAGCACCTTTCAAAGTTAGACGTCCACTCACCCACAACAGGAAGAAAACATAGTGCTGTGTATGTGCTGATTGTTTCCAGTGAGATCTTGTTTTAAGGATGTGTGTGACAGTGAAACATTCATGCCTTTTGACAAATGCAAAGGTTTGTTTTATGTTTGTTATATTTGTTTGGAACAGCACAAATCTGACCTGCGTGTTTTATAAATATTTTTTCAGTTACTGTGCTGCATGATGTGAAAAGAAGTCCCGACAAAGCGTATTCACGCCTACATCAGTCTGTTCAGAAACATAATGGGGGAGTGTATTCTGGTACGTTATTCCTGCTAATGATGCTGTGAATATGCTGAGGTGGCGTTTGACATTTGCTTCTCAGTTTACTTGGAATGTGAATAGTTTGGTGCCAAAATTAGATATCATTTTGTGTTTGTATCCTTTGTCATGTATCCGTTTTTGTCATACCATCTTGTTTGTGTTGTGAGGGAAAGCAAAATACCCTTAAACCTGAGAGTAATGAAACACACATTTGGATGTCATAAAACACTTGTCAACAAGAAAGGGAATAGATTCCCCTCAAACAATCAGGACACGTTGTATGAAAAGGTAACAACTGCACACTGGTCAAGTGATATAGCACTTACACACATTGTGTTTTTCTGGCTTGATTATTGTTTGGATTGCATATTGTCTAGTGTGTAGTGTGATACATATACTGTTTTGTGACAGAATAAAATGAAGCCCGCCTCCTTGTTTTATTTATATGTATCTATCTATTTTTAGAAATGTCCCCTAGTGTGCAGCGAGCAGCAGGACCCCACATCCCCGCAGTGGAGTGACAGTGTGGGGCCCGTACTGGCAGACAGAGTTGACCACGTCTCTCCACACATGAATAGCAGTGGAGGAGTTCTGGTCAGTGCGTCTGCTGCAAACATCTTCAATCCGGGATTAAATTCTATCACGCGGTCTGCCGACCCTGATCAGGAGTAATACCTGTAACCTTTTTTGTTTTATTTTTCCTACTATGGCTTCTTCAGTCCTCTTTGTTCCTAACCTGCATTTGGTTTAAGCCAAATGATTCCATCCCATCGGCTTTTCCCAAAAGCAGCAGTAGTCTTGAGGTCGCGTGAAGGTTTTACAGCCTGGAATGACGAACCAACCTGACTGTGTAGCTACACAAGGATATTTGTTGGGATACAGTTTAAAGAGGTGTTTCTTTAACGTGACCTCTGAATATTTTGTGATGCTATTTAAAAAAAGCAGCATGCTGAACTTGTTTGCCATGAGAGGGAAAACAGGACAGCAGTGCAATCACTTGCAAACAGAAATCAAGCCAAAAAATGTGGCTCAATACAATCCCCTGTGACCAGTGCAATGCATGTGGAATATCTCAGTAAAAGTATGTGAAACGTAGAGAACGTGGAAGGAAATTGACAGCCAGACTGTGGGAACAGAGGTCAATAAAAACACAGGCTATCCCACCTCTAAACATAAAGCCAGTATCAAACTACCAGGCTTAGATTTTACAGAAAAACTAATCGGGTTTGTGTCTTATCCTCCTTTTTTTCCAAACCTAACTGAGTAATTTTGTTCCCTAAACCGAACCAAACTGATTCTGAAAAGAGATAAATAATATTTAAAAAAGTTTCCAGAAGATAATAAGTTAACTAAGTGAAAACATTTGTTTCTCACAGAACTCTAACCCCAATCTCTTGGGTAAAAGTCCTGCATTTGCCCCATTCATCAACCACTACTACACTTTTTTCTTCTTCTATACAACTAGTACTATTACTACTAAATCTAGTAGTAATAGTACTATTACTACTAGATCTAGTACTATAACTACTAAATCTAGTAGTAATAGTACTAACTAAATACTAAATCGCTTTGGCTCGCTGACTATTGCTAAATCAAGTAGCATATTCAACTTGGATGGGTGGATAGTCGAATAACTACAGTGTGACTCATCCCATGCAGTTCAAATAGACACGCAATATTCAATTTCACATTCATTGGAAAAACAAAGTGTGTGTGAAGGAGACAGAAGTTGTTTTTCTGTTGGATTAAGAGTAGACTGCATGACAAGTATCTTTCAGAATAATGTGGAAATGAGCACTGCAGTGAAACAGCTGACTTTACAATGTTTTCTAAAATTCAGCACACTGTTGGAAACATAAACATTATGAAAATATAAGCGTATTCAACTTGAAACCAACTCTTTAAGCTTCCTCTTTTTCATCTGATTTTTAAGCCAAATCAGTTATGAAAACTCTGGGTTTAATGTGGTGGTTGAATCAGAAATGCATGAGTAACTACATATATATATATATATATATATATATATATATATATATATATATATATATATTTAATACAATATATATGTTTGTTGTTGAACAGCAAGGAAACAGTAATAAAACAATATGGAGACAATAACTTGCTTGCTTTGGGGAGCGTTTCTCTACACTTCATCAACTTCTCAGCAACAACACTTGTGATTTGAGCCAGTACAGCTGGACACAAGACAAACAAATAATCATTAGCATCCATAAATATTATCGATTATCAATCAAATCTTTTAAATTTAGCAATATTAAACTTCATTTTTATATGTAAAAAAGATTGAGAGCATTGTCTTCAAACTGAGAACTAGATTGTAGGTTTCAAAAAGTGGAAAAGATAATGGCTTCCTCACATATATGAAACACATACATTATTGTTAATAATCTGTACCTTTAACATATATAGTTATTTCTTTCCAAATTGAAACTGTATTCCAACCATTCACTTACATAGATGCAATATGAACTCTGCATGTTTGGGTCAGCGTTTCAAACAAGAACAATTTGATTTACAGATATATAATAATAAGAGCCGAAGATCAAACTGTCGACGACGACCAGCTTTATCCATACAATTCTCATATTATTGTACATCTAAATGATAGCAAAGCAATAATCCCTGTTGTAATTTTCATAGCCATGAATTATATATCTAATTGTAAAATGAGGCATGTTCATGTTAGTATTTCCCTGACACAGTTTATTGTTGTGCCCTCTGAAGGTGTCCTTATTGGCCCATTATTTATAAGTATATGGTGTTTTATGTGCCATAAATCCGTGACCTCTCTCACTTTAGGTACGATGAAGGTCATGCTGTCAATGTTGATTTCAGGTCCACGGGAGGAAAAGCTGGTGACAGGGTGGGTAATCACTGCTGAAATATTCTTATAGAGAGACACGTGTTATGTAATATCACAACAGCCATGTGACAGTGTTCATTAGAGTAGATGGTGTTATTGCAGGCAGCAGCGACGACAGAGACTGAGACAGACTGTGGATGACAGGTCACAAGTAGACGTATTCGTCTCACTCTGTGGAACAAATGTGTCCTTGGAGCAGCAGAGGAGTGGATGTTGACAAAATTCAACCGGCATTTATTTTGATAATCAATCGTTTAAGGGATTTTTAAAAAGCAAAATATCTGCACCTTATCTAGTGTCACTTCTGAATTGTGAGGATTTTCTCCTTTTCTTTGTCTCATGTGATAGTTAACAATAAATCTTTGGATATTGGATTGTTGATCAGACCAAACAAGACATTTGAAGACGTCCTCTTCGGCTCTGTGCAATAGAAAACTACCAATTTAATGGAAATTTATATTTGGAAGCCACTTGCTCAATAATACTAGACATATTTGTATACTGCATAAATTACAGGGGTACATTTTGTATTGGTGCACATGGAATTGGCAACATTTAGAAAAATATTAATAATAACTATGGTTTGAGTATGTAGATGGAAAAAAAGTGAAATAAAAAGTATACCTTATACATACTACAATTGTAATTCTTTAGTAACACGTTGATGGACTGGCTGTAAAAGCGGTGATACAGTAGAAAGAGTCTCCAGCTCGCTCCAGTATCAGATCTGCCAGGTTGCACTGAGTGCTTGGGGCTAAATGCTACATCAGCATGGTAACTGTTATGAAATAGACGTAGTCTCTGTAACGTGACACATAGGTTTCTGAAGAGCAGTCGTAGATGGCTCTGGCCGTCGCCATCTTGGCAGTGACGAGCCAGTCTTATCCTATAAGAAAGGGTGTTGCTTTCTTTTATTTTTGTTTATTTGACAATAGCTCTATTGATATCTATCCATCCACATTTTCCATGAGAATGAAATGAATATTTGACATCTTTCTTATATGTTGCCTGTTTAAAAAAGGTCCATCACCATAAGTAAATACAGTATTTTGCTGTTAGGATACAGTATATTACAGTATAAAATCAGCACTGGGATACTTAGCAAGCCATAGTTTGACAGGTTTATCATTTCTCTAATTAGACAGAAATGTATTTGTAACCTCTCAGATACACATATTAAATTCTGAAATTAGCCAATTTCATGCATAATGATTTTAAGTTTGACCCCTCACTCACATGGTCCAGTGGCACAACTCAACTGTATCAACATGGCCAAATGTCCTACAGGTGAAGACACATGAACCAGAACCAACCAGTCGGGTTACCACTCTCACTGCTCTCTTACTTTCCCAGTAACATCTTTGTTACTGTACTTCACCGTCGGCCATCCTCTCATCCTGAGAAGCAGGTGTGTCGCACTCATCGGGATGCCGAAGCAAAGAAACAGATTCACCGCTAATTGGAGGGATGTTTGGAATAATTATCAAATGACAGCAGGAGCAGCAGCTGAGTAACAGAGGCAAATGTTGTGAAAATGAAAGACTTTAATTGAATGTCAGCAGGAATCTAGAGGCCACATGGAACCTTGTGTAATGAGATGTAAGCAGCTGAAGGGCACCCCTCTCAGGATGCAGAGGGTGGGGTGCAGACTGGGGGAGATGGTGGGAGGGATGGGATGACCCCTGTCTCCCTGGAATTGCCTTAATGATGTCCTCATATCACGGCTTTATGTAATGTGCTCTCCAGTAATGTTTAGTCAGCCTTAAACACCTCAAGCCCTGCCGACGGTGCAAGACATGACATGACACTGTGTGAGTGTTTGTACTTTGTATCAACTGTGTGTACATGTATACATACTGTATATGTTGGAGTTATTTTTTCCCTGGGTTGTCTCAAAATCAATGTATGTTTTATAGGATGGTACTTTCAGTTTGCTACACTGAGGAAAATGAACTGTGAATTTGTAAGCGGGACATTCATGACAGAGCGAGTCACAATATGATTGATCAATTATCAATCATATTGAGATACAGATTTATTTAGCAGAAGAAAAAACTAGATTTGTTCATAGTATTTGAGGACATTTGCATATTTTCACTTTTTTCTTCAAGCTCAGTTAGAGTCACACATGGTGCCTGGTGACCTGCTGTATCTATTGGTTCTCTCCTCTAGTTTGCTGACTGTCTGCATAGCCCAGTGGACACATTTTAGAAGAGTGAGTTATAAAACCAAAGGCCAGTTCATATGAGAGGCGATGAATCACAGCAAAAAACATAGTTTAGAGATGCACAAGTATTGATTGATACTTATTATGTCTGCTGGGTTTCCCGTCTTCTTGACTCATGTACTCTCAGATGAAAGTCTCAAGTCAAATCTATGTTTAGTTTCCAGACAACTATTTGAAAGCTACAGCGCATGAATAAAACCACCTTCATTGTATTTTTCCACAGTGGGTAGTGCACTTTTGGGAACTTTAGTTATGCAGCAGTGGACTTTTCGGAGGTTTTCAATATAGGTACAAAGTACATTAAAGCTTTGACTTCAATGTGGACTTACCAGGATCTCCAAAATTGCAGTAATGAGGGTCTAGGTTCAATCCCCAGTTCAAACAGCCGGGGGTCTGAACCTGCCACCGGAGAATTGTGTCTGATGGTCCAGTGGCTTGCTGGATGTTTTTGCGCTCGTAAGGATGTAACGGTGATTAGTTACACAGCGGAGGATACTCAACGAACTGACCGGCCTCCAGCTGATGCCCTGCAGACCAAAGGCCAACACAAAACACACACATGTGGGTCCCGGTGTTGCCTCGATGCACAGGGGACCGAACGATCACTTGAGAGTTACATGAAGCCAAAGTCACAGCTGGATTCTGTTTCTATTCTATGCGGAAAACATTTTTCTCATGAAGTGGTTCATCCTTTGTATTGAGGGCAGCTTGTTCATCATGAGAGTAATATCTTTTAGAGTGTCACCACTGGAACTGTAGAATTTAAAAGGAAGGTTTTAATATGTTTCTTGATCTTATTAAACTTAAAAAAAACAACAACAATGAATAACACCTATCGCCTTAGCTAAAGCCTTATATATCTTATTTCTCCAAAGAGCTTTAATGTTGTTCAAAACCATCCAAACACATTCATGAGCAGCACTGTTCATGCATTATGATGAACATGGGTACTGAAGAGCTTGTTAAGTTCATCCCACATACGTAATCCTGCTCAAGTCATTTCTTCAGCACCAAATGTGTTAATCCACAGCTGACCACACCTGTTTCTGTTTGAGTAACATTTGATAAAAACTGCAGTATCGAAGAACTTACTGAGACATTTTTGTAATTAAAGTAAAGTGCTTTGGTAGCAACTAACTAGGTTGGATTTTCCTGAAAAAGGTTCCTGTAAAAACAAATTTATAATTGATAATAGTTATACTATTTACATTTTCTTTCTCTTTTTTTGTGCATGTTTAAGATCTTTTACTATCATAAGTAATACTTTTATATTTGCACACACAAACACACACACACACACACACATATATATATATGTATATATATGTATATATATATATATATATATATATATATGTATATATATGTATATATATATATATATATATATATATATACATATATATATATATATATATACATATATATATATATACATATATATATATATATACATATATATATATATATATATATATATATATATATATATATATATATGTATATATATATATATATATATATATATATATATATATATATATATATATATATATATATATATATATATATATATACACACTCACTGAACTGTATACAATAAATAAGCCTTTTTCGGGGCATTGATGCTATTTATGCTATTTATAACGCCCAAAGAACATTTTATGAAAGGCTGTGTTTTTGATCAAAGTGTCATAGATTAATTGATGTATTGATCTGGCCGAGGCCTGCAGCACTCCCGTTAGTGAAGGGAGGACTTATGCGGGCTCAGTCACAGTCGACTTGACTGACCTGGTTATTGAAGCTAGATCTATTTTTGGCCGGGCTCACGGTGTGCAACGATTGAAGAGATTGGCCAGAATCTATCAGTCAAAGATAGAGCAAGTGAGAGGCAGTGCTGATGTCACTGGTTATAAACTTGTTTTAGGTAGTAAGCACGTGTGGAATACTCAATGAAAATATTAAATTATTACTCAAAAGTAATACAAAATGAATTCTACTTTATTCTACTTCAAAGACAGGAGAGCAAAGCTATGTAAATAATGTTGATGTGTGCAAAAGAAAGCATTTGTTTGGGAGGATAAATCTACAATAATGAAGCAAAACAATGTAATCTTGTTGAGATTGACTTGACCTCTTCAAAGTGTCCTTGTCAAACAGTGGCTCCGTCTCTTACTGACATACAAAGCATCAGAGAACCACTGACTGGAAACCAGTGACACTGAAGGTCTTAAAATTTGGCCCCAGTCTGACTTTCACTTGACATTTAGTCTTTCTGCATCAAGTCATCATCATCATGTTCCTGAGATTCACTACACACATGCTACACACATAAAGACACAATATGAGGTTTGAGTATTTTTACTATCAAGTTTAAAAAAATGGCTTCTAGTTTTGCCCTGATGCACAGGGGAAAGATAAGTTCAAGGAGCGGATGTTTGAGAGTCCCATGGAGCCAAAAGTAACAGCTGGGTTCTGTATACATTTAGTGGTGAGTCATGATGAGAGTTTCTTTTTTATTTGAAAAAACAAAAACCTTCTCACAGCAGTGCATGTGAATGAATATTAAGGCTTTTTACCCCCAGCTGCTCTGCTCAAGTAGCTCAGTGGTCACCAAAACAAAGCTGCTATAGTCCGACATCAGGAAATCATGATTTCACTCTTAAAAGCAAGTTTATGTTGTATCCTACTGAGAAGTGACCTCCCTGACGTGTGATACTTTTTTGGCCAAGTTGTGGCTAAGTTTTAGTCAGAAAATGTATGTATTCATAGCTCAAGGTGGTATCTTAAAATACCCTTTTTGTGAGTAGTACATGTATTAATTAATTAATAATTAAAACAAGGGAAAAAATGGCTTCCGTGATTTATATATATGTATATATATATATATATATATATATATATATATATATATATATGTATATATTTATGTATGTATATATATATATATATATATATATATATGTATATATATATACACACATATATATATACATATATATATATATATATATATATATATATATATATATATATATATATATATATATATATATATACTAATGTACTAATACACTAACAACAGTAAACAAAGGTAATTTATTATGCAAAGTAATAGCAATAATACATTTGTTATTGTTTTAATGGCACTGTTATTTGTTTATGAGTTATTTGTTGATCATGGTAAAGAATGGAGTTAATTAAAGGAATTACATTTTGGGGCTTTAAGACTTGTTGCTGTCTAATTTATGTATTAAAAGATGATGAAAGAGCAGATATACTGTATTACTGCAACATGCTCATACAGAAAAGTTGTACGGGATGTTTACACTCATGTCCCCCAAGACTAAGAATAAATAATCTCTACCACTGCAGCTAAAATATGACAACATTCAAATGCGTACTTGAATCTTAACAGTACTGGAAATATTCCGATCTTTAAAGATTGTAAAAAGTACAATACGTACTGTAGTGGGGTAGAAGTATTAAGTATCCTAAGTACCCTACAATTGTAATTTAGTAGCAGGCCACTTGGGTAAATGTACTTGGTAACAACCCCAAACTGGTCCAATCTGTATTTCTTTTGCGGTGAGGGTTGAAGTGGGATTCACACAAGGTTTTCTCTGAGATGGGAGGCAGATGGGGTGCATTTGGGGTGGGTGGAGGTGGGAGGGGGTCCGCCAGCGCGAGGGAGGGCAGTAAGCGAGGGGGGCGTGGTGCTGAATGAACAGCTCCCCGGCTCATAAAGTAATCAGAGAGCTTCTCTGCTCCGTCAGAGCAGCACAGCCATGAGCCAGCCGAGCTCCCCGTCCTCCAGACCCGCGCCCACACTCCGCCCGTCCCCCTGACACGCACCACACCACCATGAAGAGGCAAAACGTGAGGACCCTCGCCCTCATCATCTGCACCTTCACCTACCTGATAGTCGGCGCCGCGATCTTCGACGCGCTGGAATCCCGCAAGGAGACGACGCAGCGGAACGAGCTGGACCTGTTGAAGGCGCAGCTGCTCCAGACCTTCAACCTGTCCACGGAGGACTTTGACGAGCTGGAGAAGGTGGTGCTGGACCTGAAGCCGCACAAAGCCGGGGTGCAGTGGAAATTCGCCGGCTCGTTTTACTTCGCCATCACTGTCATCACCACCATAGGTAAGACCCTGAGTTCATGTCTCGGAACTTTGGTTTTGATTTTACTGCAACGCCCCCCAAAAAAAGTTGATATTCGGTTTCTGATTAATTTGAGGCCAGAGTCATGCCTGTAAACCCAGAAACACGCTGTTAGCCAGATGTTTTAACACCACGTCAAGGCTAAGTCCTAAAAGCAACATAGCAGATACCACAACCATAAATACTTATAGGATCATTATATTAGTTATACAGATTGAGGATAATTATGAACTCAGTACTAGCCCACAACAGGTGTCAACACATTCCCATATCTTTCTATCAGATATCCTTTCTTGATTATTGGATATTCACAAAAATAAAAGTAACAATACAAACTATTGCATTAGAAATAAAAATCCTGCATTAAAAAACATTAATATTGCTATACATATTCAAAAAGTACTTATCATGCAGAAACATGGCAGCAGTGAGTGTTTTATTATTATTTATTAGCCAATATTGTTTTAATGCTACATATCATTTTGCTGTTGTAGTTTGTTTGCTTACAGTCCTGTATCAGCCTACTGTGCAGTCTAATCAATAACGATGCATCTTATTTTACAAGATTGTCATATTGTTTTTGTACAATCTGAACCGCAGCAGCACACCTGACACATATTTCAAAATGTATAATAAATGGAGAAGTATAAATGTAAATACTCAAACAAAGTATAGGTATCACTGATTTTTACTTCAGTACAGCTGCTGAAGACAAAGAACATGCTTATAGGTACATAACACACAATATGATATGCCATAATGATAGCATAGAGGAAATACCATACAATTGCATATTATTCATAAACTCAACAGGTGCACTCCTCCAACTCTATTATAATAATATATCATAAACGATTACACGGCTGATAACATGGCATTAAAAATACAATAAATTAGATAATTGTACATCATTTGAGTTGAGTTTTTCACATCAGCATGGAGTTTGAAGCCTCTTTATTGCAAAGTTAACATTGTGTGCATTGCTTCATGGAGACTCCACAGATATGAAACCCTTTTATTTATTTAACCAAACAATCATCATCAGAGCGTTTTGAGCATTTGAAGGCATTGCAGCATTGAAAGGGATTGCATCAGAGTTAAAATGGCAGGTTTATTAAGGACAAGCTTCTCTCCAAATGCAAAATTCTGCTGCTCATAACCAAGGGTTGTTTTTGGAGAAGATGCTCCAGGAAACTTAAAATATGAGATACTCATTTGCCTCTTCTCATGTGTTCTTACTCATTATCTCTGCTCTAAAGGGTCCTGCAACACCACAAGGCTCCCAGCTCTTTACTCGCTTTATCACACAGCCCTCAATCTGAGTCTGTTTGTTATTTAATTTCAACTTCACTCTGCTCTTTGCATAACACTCTTTCCAAGGAGCAACAACTCCAGCCTTGATTTATTCAGACATGTTAAATATAAGAAAAGTATTCTTTGTTTACCTTTGTCCGTTTAAAATGCCGACCTTTAAACTATATGCAAGTTTTGCCAGGATCAGCGTCCACTGGTGGCAATTACAGACATTGGATTTGAATTTGCCATCATGAACTACTGGTCACACCAGACTGAAGTGCCAAAACACTTGAGCGTATTGACTTGAAAAATATTGCATTTTACTGCTTATAAATTCAGCTATGTATTTGTAAAAGAGATATTGTATTTTTATTTTTGATTAAAGTCTCACATTCTCGCTTTAACATCTCCTTTTCATTGCTTAAGAAGTCGTCCTTATCAGCTCCTATCTGTGTCTTGCTCCTGTGTTTAGTGGCCGGGGCAGTCGTCAGTAGTGACCTGTGACTTGTAACCCTGTTAGATGGAGGCGGCTAATTGTTCACTAACCCAGGCCCGGGTGTCTGTAACCGCATTCTGTAATTGTGAGCCCAGAGGCTGCGACACACAGTGATTGGCGTTTCAGCCTGCCATTAAGTATTAATGACAACACCAGACCCTCGCTTTTCCGTTGTCCTCCTGGCACACCACATTAACACTGAAGATACTGTACGGTACACTCAATATCATGCAGCCATGACTTGCAGGGAGGTCCACATGCTGAACCTTTGAAGCTTTTATTTGTAATTCATTAATATTTTTCTCAGGATAAAAGAGAAGATACAATTATGTATGTCACCAACCAAAGTTAAGAATAGACATGCACCTCTTATTTCCTGGCATATTATTTGAAATTAGTCATGGAGTCATTTTAAAAATGAGGCTTCAGGACATTCAGATCTAACTCAGGAGCTCTTCCCCGAGGGACCAAAGTGGTAATGATGTGAAAACATGACATGATGTTCTTTGTAGGAAAAAAAAGTAAAACAGTAGTTTAAGTCAGTCGGAAGCCGACTCTTTTGAAATTCACATTGTATATAACACACTGGGTGTCCATTTGAGAACACATCATTTCCTGGGAAGCTATGTGACCAAATATACACATTTTCTATTTCTAAAACGCACAACCCCCCAGTGGAAACCAACTGACACAAGACCAGATCTGGCCCAAGCGTGCTCTACTAATAATTTAACATAAGTGAAGGAGGGAGGCGAAGCCACAATCAGTCATCACTTTCCACAGAGGAAAGGGGAGGCAGAGGGCAGGGTGTCTATTTACTCACCAAGTGTGGAGGAGGGGGAACAGATGTGACGTTTGTAAGAAACATCACAAGGGGAAAATAAATGAGAAAGCACTTTCAAGATGGAAGAAGTAGATAAAGTCTGGGGCTCAGGAAGGTCTCCTCCTGGGTACAAACTCAACGAACCACCTCCAGGCGTGCATATCTTGTCATTACTTCATACGCTAATGACATACTGACCGCGCAGGCTGCTGTTCAAGGTTAACTACAGACCACACAGAGGACACATGACACACTGTCTTAAATAAGACATGGCTCATATCTTCTTTGTGTTATGTGATGTGCTGCACAGCATCTGATAAGGGCAGGAGCATGTTGTGTTATTCTCCTTGGGCAGCTGGCTGTTGTTGTTTTTTTTTTACTAAAGACATACATGTCATTTTGTGTAACTCACAATATCATATTTCAACATATGCATGTTCACACAAACTTAAAAGTCAAATTACACACACAAAACAAATTGTTTTACTCACTTGTGGTAGTATCAGAACATGCATCAAGGTGTACGTGGCTGTTACATTTGTTCTAACACCCCCAATATGATGGAGGTGACACATGATCTCTTTCCAGAAACAGACTTCCCTATTTACAGAATGAATTGGAACAACTTTCTTGCAAAAGAATTGTCATCATTCATCACTCATCATTGGATGAGTGCGCATCTCAGAATTAAAGTCGGATGCCAACGTTCAGTGCCAATGAAGTCGTTTTTGCAGAAGGTAAGGGTGTCGTGGTCATGCGAGTATGTCTGACGTTAACTTTGGTGGTTCAGTTTAGTAACAATTCGTTAGCAACCTTAGCATATTGTACCATTAGTTACCTTATTTAACATTACCATACAGCTTTAAATACATTACACAGTCTGTCCTTTGGTATAATTCGTAGTTGACATGTGCAGGTATTGCAGGAAACGAATTATCCACTATTGAGTATTTTGAACTCATATTGACAAAGTTGTGTTTAATACAGTATTTCAACAACACATTTAAAAGGGTCGGGTAACACAAATCCAAAAGAAAAGAATATCAGTAGTTTATCGTTTTGCCTAGCAAAGCAGCTTTCGTTTTGTTCGTCCAAGACTTTAGATATCTGTCTCTGTGATTTCAATCAACTATAATGGAGGTGGACGGGATTTTAGTCTAATTAACTACTTTCTAGTCTTTCAAAAAAAGTCTGTGTTCTGGGGATTATCCAGATTAATAAGGACACTGATTGTTGATAACATTTTTAAATAATAGTAGTTTTTCAAAGGAAGTTCCCCGACAACCAAAACAGTTCGATGTCACCAGGAGTAAGTGAGACACTATGTCTTCATAATTCGGGTAAAGTCTAACCAATCTAGTTCATTAACCTTGTGGCGAAAAACTCATGCAAAAGATTACTTTTTGGCTTCTGACCTATTGTCTAATATCTAATCCCTGAAGTCATTATCCTTCCTCTTCGGCTCATAAACAAAACATTTTTTAGACAGGACCCTTTAAAGTCCCCATATGGTTGTGGTTAGAGTAAAAATCCCTCCTGGATTTTTATTATTGTGAATCACCTCTTGTTAAATACTTTATGTTCAAAGATCATTTGGCATTTCGCAGATTCGGTAGACATGACCTCAGTGTTTTCCATAGAAGAGCTCATCGTTTGTAGTCTGCGAGACTTCATAGAGGTAGTAACACATGCATTCAGGCCATGCAATCCACACGGTTATAATCCCACCAGATAGCATCCAGTCAGTGTTAAAGCCTTGGACTCTGTGAGGAGAGTCTGCTGGTTGGTTTGCGGGCATCACTCCTCCATCCTTTTAAAAGTGGCTTGGATCAGAGAGCTGAAGCCCTTCCAGCTCTGTCACCAGCAGTGCATCAGTTGTTGATGTACTGGAAAGCTACCAAGTGTGGAAGCACATCAGTGTGTGAATGTGCAGCAGGCTGTGGCTGAAAAAGCGCAGCAACTCCTCTCTGAATCAATGCATCTAATGTTTCTATGTGTGGACTTGCAATGAATACAATATCTGATCATTTTTCTATTTTTATGTGGACTTTGATTTGGCGCCTGACATGTGAATCATTTACAGCCGTTGAATCATTAGAGGTCAGATCCTGAATTATTAATGGTAATTACTTACATTAGTATCATCATTATTATTCAGTCAGCTTAAGTAAGTGGTTGAGTGCACCAAGAATATAACTCTTGCTAGTCACATGGACTCCTATCGTCACCAGACAGACAGACAGGAGATGGACACTTCAGCACCTCTCAGAGAGCGTCGACAAGGTGACTGCTGCATTGCACTCAGTCACCTAGTTATATATTGGCATCATTAGTGCTACAATAGAGATGCTTCAATGGTATGAAGCATCTCTTCCTCTGTATGAAGGTATGGGGTGAAAGTGCTTTTAGTTAAAGCATATGTCCAATATATAGACGTATATGTGCTTTGGTTACATTTTGGTTACATTTGGAAGTATTGCATTAGGAAAGCTCAATTGAAATTGCCAAAATTGCCAAAACTTGGGGTGGTTTTTGCCTTTGTCCAAAAACAGTTGATGCGCTTTGTGGATTAGGGAAATGCCTTTGCTGAAGAAGTCCTAACACTGAGAACAATTAACTCACATAACTGATCAGCTGCTTCTGCACTCGTCGTCTTGCTTGGATATTCTCATAATGTGCAAAAGCTTGTCTTTGTCTCCGGACAGCGTGAGTGTAATACTAGCTGACATGAAAGGACTTTTCAAAATTGCCCAATTGAAACTATTTCCTGAGGGCCTCGCTACATATTGCTCTCATAGATGAGTTAGATGACCAAACTGACTTGTTTTGTTTCCAGATGGCGAGCGCTACTTCTTTTACTCTGTTTGGTGGATTACAGACATGCTGAGCCTATCGTGCCAACTTCTGACCAATCTTTGCTGGAGCCCAGTTTATTCGCTCCAAACCAGATGATGGAAAGGTGCTTTATCTGCACTTCTCTCTTTTTTGTGCAATAATCGTGAAGCTCATTTAGCATTTGCTTGACAATTGATTGGAAACATGACTAATGACACCTCAAAAACTCATTAAAATAAAAAATAATTAAAATGTATTAAAATTGTATGTGCTTCATGCAGCCTATCTGTAATCAGCCAGAGCTGTTTCAGTTTACAGTTTAATTGAATTGGGGATTTGATCGAGGCTATGCCGTGTTTTAAGTGATTTGAGAGATATGATAACCGTAACTCTCTCTAGTGCTTACAAGGACCCTAAAACTACCTTGCATAACCCAATGTTGTTCTTTGCAGTGAACCACATCATGCAGACACACTGAGATGTAATGTGACATGAAGCTGTTGTTGTAGAAATTGCATACAAGAAAACAAAGATAACTTTGTTTTTTTTTTAAATTACATGAAATACTTTAAACAGGTTTTAAGAACCCAAATTACACAGGACAAGTTGCACATTACATTTATGTGCATGTCTACAATATGTTAATCAAGACAGAACAGTGGGCAGTCATTGAGTCAGAGCAGCCTCAAGCTGAGAGGACGACTAATGGTTGATTGACTCTTTGTGTGATTTGCCCCTCTCACAGTTTGTGTCACTAAGGTTACAAGAAGATCACAAACTTCAAAATAAAGACGATAAGTGTCCGGCTAAGTTAGACACACTGGTCATGGGAGGTGAAGGAGGAAGGGACGGAGGGATGGGCACTTCATGTCTAATTTGAAACAATACTGAGCAAGTTGACATGCTGGCAGGTGTTAAAACTCAGAAATAACCCAGAAATGTTAATCTACTGTAATTATTATAAATGTCATTGAGGTAAGATGTGCCAGGTCGTGTCAAGTGTGCTGCTCTCTGGATGGAGTGCTCATCCACTGCTCATCAGGGTCGTTGTTTACAACCTTTTTGGCTTCTTACCGTGTTGAATGACAAAAGCGGGGTGGCGGGGTGAGAGGCGCCGCGGGGTGAGAGGCGCCGCGGGGCGGGGCGGACAGCAGAGAGTTTAGCTGCTGCTTCTGCTGCTGAGAGGACCCTGTTTTACAGTGAGATTAGCGTGAAGGGGATTTGGGAATATTTCACGTGAATTTTGTACCATATGTCTCTGCAACTGCTGCTAAATTTAGAATCGGAAAAATACACAAATTAGCCGCACCGATATTTAATCTTGTTTGTGCTTCCTTTTTCCATGAACATGTGACACTGGGAAGGTATAAAAAAAGGGGAAAAAAATGTTTTACCAATAACATTTGGAGGTTTCCGACATTTTGTGAGTGTATAATGTGATTTGGGTTTTAAATCCCACCACTGAATTGTATATCTTTAACAGAAGGATCGAGGTGTACAACACGATAAAGGGAACCTTTCATAAGCTGTGGTCCTGGAGAAAAAGAAAAAACACAACTTTGTGCCACCTGATCCGGTCAGAAGGGATAACTCAGACCACGGGCCCTACACGCTCACGAGAAGGGAAGATGTAAAATGTCGGGGTGTGAAGTGCAGATGCTTCGAGTGTGTCGTTATTCTTTGCTTCATGATGAAGGAACTGCTTCTTTGACTTCCTCAAGGGTGAAATTGGATTAAAATGGAAAATGTTATGTAAATTTCATTGAAAAACACTTAATGATTTTGAATGAAAATGTATAAATATAGTTTAATAGGAAAAGTTTAATTCAATGGGACTTTTCACAATTGTGCAGTGTTGCTATATGGCAATATATATATATATATATATATATATATATATATATATATATATATATATATATTCTTATTTATGCTTATTTATCAACTTGCATCCTTGTGACCCCTTGAACTTGTACTCTTATTTTACCTTAAATAACCGTCCATCATCACGCTGTGGTGAAGGCAAATTGACTGTGATTACGTAAGACAATTCAACACTGTTATAGCAACGGCACTCATTTGCCGTCATCATTAAACATATCTCAACATTGACTTTCACCATATTGGACCCGAGCACCCACACACACATCCACTAACCTCCACTTTGATAAAAAATACATAACCTGTAATTCACACCATGAAGAAGGATCCTGATGGATTTTCCATGGTCATTGTTTCCATGGTGCAACGAAATGTGTTGTAAACATGTCATGGTCATTTCAGGTATCTGTGTTGACAGATAGGATGCTTATCCTCTCACCATGTACTGGTAAAGGTTACCTATTGGCCAAAAGCCTTGTAGTTATTTTTGTTGATACCTTATATCAGACAATAATTATAAAGGAGATGAATGTAACTTTTAACTTTGTTGATTTGTTCAACAAAGTTCTCTCAAGTTCCTGAGTTTACAAAGTTGACCTGAATGAGCAATCAACTTAAATGAAGATGGCAGTTCTCCGGTAAAGTGTATTTTAATGGGATCTTTGTTTTCGTTATCATATGTACTGGAGTCACTCAATAGGATAAATATTACAGCGCTACCCAGGGAAGTAAAACACACCAACACCTCCATCAGCGAACAGCTATATAAATAATTAGACACAAAGCAAACAAATCCCTGCGTGTCAAAGTGTTTATTGGATCTTGCACGTTATTTCCAGCACTTGCGACATTCAGGCTCTTTAATTAAAAGCTCCTGAACAATATTGCTGGGATTTTAACATCAAAGGCCCAAACTTCACTGAGCTGTAGGCCCAAAGTGAGTGCTCAGAGAGAAATGTAAAAACATCCACAGCTATTATTGGCTGAGAGCTTGTTGCTGTTCAGGATCTGAAAGAGTAACGTCTGAGAAAGTTGACAGAAAGGACTCTCATTGCTGCTGCTGCTCCGTTCACATGACCAGCGAATGTTTACTTATTGTACGTCTGCTTTATGCTCCGCTGCCTCAATGGAAAGTTGAACGCTTGCCTGACTCACTAAACAAAACATGACATTGTATTTATTCGACTTCATAATCCAGCGGGGGCTGACTGGAGTTTAACCAAATAAAATAGTACACAGCAGTGAGATCTGAAACTCTTTCACGTGAAGTTTCCTACTGATTATCTTCCAAAGTATAAATATACACTGAATGACATGTCTCTGGTATACTGTGGCAAACTGACTCCTGTGAGGTTTATTTGCCCAAAAATGAGAACCCCTTTCACTATTTTCCTCTGAATAGCCTATAATCTCATGTCCTGGAATACTAAATGATGTGGCTATGTACAACACAGAGCTTTTAGTGTTGGCTGGACACAGTCGTTCGATTAATGTCCTCATTATTCCAGTTGGAAATTTGAGATGTGTCTCAGTGATTTTCTGTGGTATTCAAGTGCAGATTTGCAGATTTGTTTCCGACTGACGGTGTAAACCTTAAAACTATTATCACAAAACTATAGTTTATTTGAAAAAGCTAAACAATTGCACAAAAAAACAGCTGAACACTGTAATGCAAACATTATCGAAACCAAAGTTTGTTTGTTTGGGAACTATTTTCAGCAGTGGATTAACACGCATTTGGTTCTCTCCTGAGTATTTACAGCAGCAGGACACCGATGTGGATCAACTCTAATCAAAGTAGAGTGCCCATGTGCATATAAGGTGTCACATGTTTTAGTGGAGGTCGAAGATCAATTCATTGTTGGTCATTTTACTAGACATTATATATCATTTTGTGTGCTCAATCTAAAGTTTTGTCCATGTCCAGTAACAAAGATCATAAGTCTGAAGACTAAAACACAAAGGAAAATGAGGCTGTGAAAGTGTCATGGTGTGTTGATTTAGGCTGTGTCACTGTGTTTCTTCTCTTGACCTGAAAAGGAAAGGTATTGGAAACTTGTTCCGTGTCCAGACAGCTCAGCTGGGAAGTGATTCCAGGAACAATACTGGGAACAACTTATTGTTGCTCTTTGCTTCTGCAGCAGAGTACGCCGCGAGAGAGAAGCTTTACAAGGAAGGTTCAAGAGGTTTTTTAAAAAAACTTTTTGAAACTTTGACTTGGCAGGTTCTAATCATTCGGTCTGAATATTCCCATTGCTTATACTTGTTGTCAGGAAGAGTGGAACGAGTGGACCTTCAGGTAACCAAAACGTGAGGAAAAATCTAAGATATAACTAAGAGTGAACTGAAACCAGTACTTAAACACAAACTATTCTGATGGGGGTATAAAGTGCAGGTAGAGATATTCACAGAAGCCCAGGTGAAGGGAATGAGGTGAATATGAAGGAGAAAACCACTGGGAAGGCTAGTCCAGAAAAGGTGTTTTTATTTTGGCAAAGAAGAAAAAGGCTGTAAAGGACCGCAGAAGGAAAAACACAGCAAACAGAAAAGCTAGAAAAGAAACTCCATCCAGTAAAACAATTGTGCTACAAGAATGGATGAAGTTGGGTCAGGAGGGTGCAGGTATCAAAACACCCTGACCTGAGCGTCACAGAGTGTGCACTGATCATGTTTTATTATGTTTGGTCTGATGAATAGCCTCAATGGTTTGTATGAATTATAACTGTGGGCACAGCCACTCGAGGCAGCTTCGACGGCTCACATTTTGCATTATTTACTAATATAACTTATGTTTATTGACAATTCCTTTAGGCCCACCTCCATCTACCAATGGATTGGCTGAAGTATGTTAAACTTTAGTAAACCTAGGTTTTCTTTGGTTGACTACATCCCTAGTATGTAAAAGTCACGACAGTAATCCTTGTCAGACGTAGAAACATTTCCGTGTGACAAGAATGATGTCAGCATACTATTTATTATTTTCTTCTGTTAAATCAGTTGGTCACGTTTGAGGCGCTGCTTGTTTCTTTTCAGTCAAACGTGGCAAAACTGCCTCCAGCTCACTAATTAAAGTCACATTTTTGACTTAACAATATGTCTTACCAGAGATTTAGGCTTTCAGATATTAAATGTTTTCTATTGTCAACACTAGAACACTGCTGCAGTTCATTGACTATGCAAGCATTAATCTAAAACACCCATGCAAAACATTTCATATGAATTGACTGAATGGACGTGCATTGTGGAGAATGCACCGACAAAAGCATCGAGACGTTTCTCTCAATGATGCTTCGAAGACACATGTAATGACCCTCACTGAGCCGCAAATTGTCTGTTTATTTCTTCGAGAAATGTCTGAATGCTGATGGGGAATTTGCAACACAAAGCTCATTAAGTGTACATTGGTATGCGTGTGGTGTGTATCTGTGTGTCCTTGTATGTTTGGCTGCATTTGAACTCTTTTCACCCTCTTCAATAAGCCTTAGAGCTACCATATAGCGCCACAATAGTGATTTATTTATAATTCCACAGCACCACTAATACAAACAAACCGCTCAGTGCAAGGCAAATTTCTGAGAACCAATATTTGAAAAATGGACAAATAACACTGCTTTAAAGGGGAGACAACAAACTAAATAACTACCCTCTGCTGCAATAAAAAGACGATAAACCGCCCGTCACACAACCACACCAGAGAAACTCTCCCTGAGGAACTCACAATGTCATGAAACACAGCTCTCGCACACATTTCTCTCAGACAGGAGGGCGGTTTACACCAGTGTTGATTATGTGCCCAAAGCACTGAGCTGTCTCCCTTCCCAGCACAAAGACATGGTGGAGGAGCCTCAGTAGCCTTCTCTGCCTCACTACATACAAAAGAAAAATCTTTCCACATCATGGAAAGGCTCTAAACTTTGAGGTGAGAGCCAAGCAGCTAATACTGTATGTTTATGGCTCTCGCACAGAACAGAACGCTTTCATTGCTGTCCTTATCATAACAACCTGAAGTGATTCTCTCACAACTCACTGGCTCCTGACGGCTCCAACCGCCTCCTTGTGTTAACCCGGGTGCTGTGTATTCACATTACGCTACTCCAACTGGCTCGGAGCAGTGGAATAACTTGGTCGGACAGTGCAAAGCCACCATGGCCCGCACGGCATATACAGTATACTGTCTCTCAGGGGAATATGTTTTCTAATTTCTTTCCAGCATCTGCTTAATCTCTCAACAAGCCAACCTGGATGAAGTGGACTGTCACACACTGGGGCCTAATGATAATAACAATAACAATGATAGGTGAGTTGTGTTTACCCCCGAGGGCTGCTATCAGAGTGCGAGCTTATGAGTACACATTTAATATCCATACGAAGAAAAACACAAGCGCCCTGTGACAACCTTGGGCTAAAACAACAGGCTGCTAAGCTATTTTCTATGGAATAATCCTAATATCACAGCTGTCAGTGTGAGGTGACTGCTGCTCATTCACCTGCCGGTTGTATGGTGGAAAACAGTGCTAGATGTATTTATTGTTCATGGCAAGTGGCTCCGGTGGGTACTAAAGCGATCTGATTGGTCATAGATGCATTCGAGCAATTGTGTTGAGCAATAATGGCACCACCTGCCATGTTCTTTTTTAAGTTTTTTTGTATCAGCAACTAGAGTTTTCATAGGAAACTCAATAGAAAACTTACTCGAGAAAGAATCAGTGCAGGATTCCCAAAAACTTTGTTGACACTGGAAAATTCTGCACCTTGCAATTTACGCCTAATGCCAACATCTGGTGGCAATGAAGGAAGTAGTGTTACTTTACGATGAAACGATTGGTGATATGCGTCAGGAAGTCCAGTTTGAGTCCATGAATTTAAAGACTTATTTTATTTTTATAATATTATAAGTGAGGATTTTAAGAAATATGCAAAGTTCTAATGAATCCATTGAATCTTTTGTTTCCGACAATTGTGAGGTTACCAGTAGAAATACAGTGTTAATATTACAGAGTAGCAAGAAAAAATGGTTTGAACGCTCAGCTCACATTTTTTATTTGTTTCAAGACTACAATTTTTTATAGAAACCAGTAAAACAACGTGAAGAGAGAAAACGTGTGCTGTCATATTTAAACTATTACCGTGTCTCCCCTCTCTCTATGAAGGCTGACTCTTCCCCTCGCATCAGAGTGTGGCCGTTCAGAACAACAATAACAATGTTTGCCTTCTGCCGTGGTTAGATAACGCGTTGTATGAACGAGACTCAACCCGAAGGGTGTGGAGGTGGGGGTTGGTGCGTTCGCGTTTCATGCAGAGGGCTGAAGTTGCATCACAGTCCAACCACGTTGCTTTTTTATTAACCATATCCAAAACCTTTTCCCTAAATGTTTTAATGGTCTATTTCAACAAAAGTATCTTTCTGTACAACTAAATTGCATTTTAAAATTACGCTTTAGGGGAAGCATATTTCCTCTTGGACAACAGTCACAGTAGTGTTGTAAATTGAGACTAAACAGACCAGAAACAAAACACATGAAAGTACTTAATAAGGTTTAGCCAAAAAAAAATCATTGTTTGACTTTAACCTAACATAATATTATTTACGGAAGTCAAACTTTTGGTTTCTCATGAGACACAAACAGCGTCATCAGGTCATCCCGACCATCAACGCCCCGGCGCAGACATCGATTAGATATCGATTTGTGATACGTAAAATAAACATAATCCGGGAGAAATTACGTTTCCCCTCAAAATGTCATTGAAATGCAGATTCATTGTATGGAAACAGAATTTAACCAGGCTGTTTGTTTGGTATGACCCAAACTGTTCTCTAACCCTAACCATGCCATAGTTGCCATGTCCAGATACTGAACATTTCAAAACACTGACGTTTGTCACACTGTTGGGTCTTGCAAAAGCGTCAAAAATCCATATTCTTGTCTGGTGATGTCACTGGGTGTTTTAATGAGTGGACCCAAATGCAGAAAACAAGGGTTCTAAAATAAAGTTTGTCAACAAAAACAAAACAGGCTTCAAAAAAAATCACTGGATCAAGCTCAGGAACAGGAATCAAAACCGGGATTAAAAACTGGCATAGGACCAAACAGGTAACACAACAAGTAACACACAATGCGATCCAACAAGGGGACAGGAGACAAACAGGGTTTTAACACAAGGGGAAGGTGATTGGACACAGCAGGAAACAATCTGGGTCCAGAGCAGACAATCAACAGCCAATGACAGCGTCAGGAAGTGCAGGAAACACAGAGGACACACAAGATAAGGACTTCAAAATAAAACAGGAAACAAGACAAACCTATCGTGACAGGTGAAAAGGTTGCATGGATTCTTAT
>NW_027175858.1:0-30076 GCF_023055335.1 Clinocottus analis
AGAGTCCATCACACAGGCAGGCATTTTCATGTCCTTTTTTTTTTCTCCAGGTGGGTTCCAGCTATGTGAAACAGGCTCAGAGTGACCCCTGAAAAAAAAAAATAGTTAATGCCTAACTTCTTTATCTTTGTTTTACAGCCAAGGGTTGTACCTCCAAATCAATACATGATACACAAATATCCCAGGGCTCCGTGTTCTAGACAGAGAGCGATGACGAGAGCTTGAGAGTCAGCCAGCTTCACACCACCTGGCAGGGAGGAAGGTTTTCTTTTTTTTTTTTTTAAGGCCAGGAGCTTGGGCAAGAGTCAATGTAGAGAGAGGGAGGCTAGCTTTTATACTTCTGTGGGATGAAAATGCAAGAATTGATCAACACGTTCAACTCGTGTTTTGACAGTTTGAAGCTTGTACCTGGATAATGTCGGAAAAAGACAACGTGAAGAGAAGAGTCTGACATTTTGGGAACTTTGCTTAATCACTTTCTCACTGAGACGAGGAGACTGATGCGGATACGGTTAGCTTAGCATAAGCTCGTAGACTGGAGATTGTGTCGGCCTCTAGCTTGCATTCTATCTAATGGCCATCAGGGGGCGACTTCTCCGGTCACAAAAAGAAGTCTAATTTTAGAGAAATACACACTTGATTTATTACCTCAGTAAAATAAAGTACAGTATGACTACAGTATGATAATCATTTACGAAATGATGGTCCCACTTAGAGTAAAATAAACGAAAAAGCGAGACATGCTTTAGGACGTGGCTAACTTATGACTGTTATGTTTTTCACCGTGTATTTTCAGATCATAGAAATGTAATTGTAACCTTTTTAGTCGCCTAAAAATGTCGTATTCAGCGTTCGGTTGTGCTTAGCTCCACCTTCTCGTGTCACTTCTCCTTGCCAAAAACCAAGATGGCGATGGGCAAAATGCCGAACTCAAGATTTTCAGAGCCGCAGTCAAAAACCAGTCGATAAGCTTCTTAAATCGAATGTCGTATTCAGTGAGCTTTAGAGGAAGCTGCCGCAGTCAGTTTTATTTTGTTTGTGTTTATTCATTTTACAATTGGCTAATTCTTGCTTTGTGTCTGAATCAAGAGACTAATACGGATGTTTCACTGGTTGCACCCCGACTGTTCATGTTGAAGGTCTCAGCATGCAGCCTGGGAATGCAGCATCTGGACCTTGATAGCAGGCCGGTGGACTTTCCACGCTGTTATTCCAAACACCTTTTGAACGGCCAGCAGGAACTCGCTTGATGTTTACAGCAAGCGCCCAGCGAGCTCGAAGTTTTCTCTCCTCTCCGCGTCTCCGCTGGACGAGATAGTTGATATCTGTCACTGCCTGGCACTCTGTCCCCGCAGACCTTGTAGCAAATCAACAGGGCAGCTCCCAGACAGATAAAATGCCACAACAGAGTTTCAGCGGTCTAAAGCGGGTTCCAATTCCCAACCAGTGTTATGGTAAGAGAAAGGAGCATCCACTCAGGGAGCATAGACAACCCCCACACCCCCACCCCTCTCCTCTGATAGTAGCCGGTAATCTCTGAGGTCGACATGTCAGTCAGGTCCTGGAGACAGATGACGTGAGGCCCCTGATAGGCTGTCTCCAACGCAGGAGACGCCAGCCGGCCGCACAGGGCTGCTGGGACAGAGAGCAGGACCCGAGGCGACGGACGGATGGCGGGGGCCGACGGGGGGGGGCAGGAAAGATGGAGACAAGGTGGGTCAGGGAGGTGGTGTGGCAGAGGAATGCCAAGGCGGAGAGGGTCACGGGGAAGGTCTCCTGATGAGCAGAGAGACAGTTCTCTGCTGGAGATCGTTGCGTGGCTGACAAAGTTTACTTAACACCAACCCCTGTGAGCTCAGGTCAGCGGGGGGAGGAGACCCCGTTCGCCTCCACATTCAGTTTGTTGATCTGGAGAACAGTGAGGAGGTAGAATGGGTCTTTTTTTGGGGGGGGGGAGAGGGAGGAGGGGTTCACAACATCCGCCGTTTACATATTGTTTTTTATCCAGATTGGATTTCCCGACAACATTTAAAACAAATGCATTGCTTTGCTGCAGCTGACTTTCAAATCCCAGATGTCGGAGTTTCCCACAGTAAAATCCACCAACAAGGAAGTGTTTTTAAAAACTAGCCAGCTTTCTCACAGTTTAGCCTCACAGTGTAACTCAAAAAATAGAAACTGCGATGGATTAACTGTTTCAAGATTCTCTGCAAGTTGGTTTTATACAACTCTCTCTCTCTTATATATATATATATATATATATATATATATATATATATATATATATATATATATATATATATATATACAGCAGCCAAAACTTTGCCTTGAAATGACCACTAAATAATGCCACCGAAGCTTTTCTGCATTACTAAATTGAATATTATAAAAGTTTCAGCCTGGAAGGAAAAGAAAATGAAAATGTTCAGATTTTTTCTTTTAGCCCTTGAAGGCAACAGTTGTCCTGTCATCATCTGGCTGTGAACACGGTTTGACCTCACTCTTTACAAGGCCAACCAGCCAGACTGTTTACCTGAATGTCTACCTTATGATACTTACTTACTTAATACTTAACAAAAAAATCCCATGAAAAGACCAACAACAGCAGCGTTGTAGTTTCACTACTATTGATTCATTTAATAAAGATGTAAAAGAAGAGGCTAAATATTGTGGGGGGGAAAAAAAGGTCTTATGTAAATGATTATCTCATTATCCTTTCACAATTCAGTTTTGGGCTTTTCTATAAAACATCTAAAAAAGGACTTTAGTTAGTGATCTCCCGTTCAAACATCTTCTGTGTAGTTGGTCTGTGCATCTGACATTTTCCTCCTTCCACGAGGTCCCCGTCTTGGCCCTGCCTCAGGTACGCTAAATGTAACACAAATTCCACATTTGTCCACTTTGTTTCACCTTTTTTTTTGGCTCTGTGCGCCGAAACAGAGATCTCGTGTCAGTAGACAACTGACAAGGGCTATCAGTATTGCTTTAATATGTCAACAAATCCAGAGTAATCTTGAATGAGTAGCGATAGTCATTTGTTTAATGTAAAGATGTTATCAATTTTTACAAGCTGGCCGTGTTGGCTCACTTCCCCTCCATTCTTTAATCAGAGTAAGTCTTCACTTCAGCCCGAGCGCAGCAGACAGTATCCCTGCATGGCAGCTACTGCCCATGACTCCTATTAGATTACAGAGGAGATTTATCGAACCGGCTTCCGCTTCCCAGATAGGACAGTGACAACACTTATCTCCAGATATTCCCTTATCAAAAAACAATTTAGTGGGAGAACCCGACATTAGCCCAGATTTTTTTACACCGCCGGGCCGAGTGCTCCAGCTTAGCCTCCTCAGTACAAGGGTCTGTTTGCACTGTGCACACACATCTGCCCGGGCGGAGAAGCATCAACATTGCCTTAGTGCTCTCTTGATGTCACTGCCATTACGTTCGCATCAGGCTCTTGGACTTTGAGACTTGATCAATTCTGGAAGTACAGGTGTGTGTGTGTGTGTGTGTCTGTCTGTATGTATGCACCGGTGCTGTGTGTGTGTGCATGCGGTCGACCCAGCAGCCGAGCAGGCCGCACTTAGCAGCTGGTGAGAGAGGTCACCACGGGAGATGGAGCCGGCGGGTCACCATGAGGTTATCCTGACCTGCAGCTTGATTTTATGCTGCTTCTATTTATCAAGAACCGAGGGAGGCACGTGTTTCTGTGTTGTAGTTTTTTTTTTGCACGTGTGTGTGTGTGTGTGTGTGTGTGATAGAAAGCGATGGATAATTTTGCAGCAGCTCCTCCGATTTTGGACAGAGGTGTTTGACAAATATTCATTTTTGTGTAGGAAGCCAGAAGGCCGTCTGGGGGAGTCGGGCAGACAGATAGCGCTCACTCCTGTTACTATGACCCTGAGATTATTGCTGGAAGAGAAGTGAAGAGAGGAGAGAAGAACTCAGCAACACAGTTGTACGGAGCATGCCAAGGCTTTATGGCGCTAATAACAAAATTTGACCTCCAATAATTGACCCTGTTGTGCAATTATTTTTTCTTCTTTTTGGAGGAGCCCCCCCCGCCCTTCCAAAACACCTGTTGGCATGTCAGATGAGATGATTCATGTAAAGCTGATGTGCCCAACAAGCATTCAGACTATTTGTTCTTTCCATGGATGATGCCTGTAAAAGGGGCTGCAGGTGCTTGGGCCAGGGGCACAGCCTCTCGGGGCCACGTTAACTATTAACGCAGCCATATAACACTGTTACTGATTACTGCCTCTCGCTCTCGAGGCTCCCGCTGACCCGAGTCCCAGGTAGGAATCCCTCTAGGTGTGTATTTGCATGCTCTCACGGTGTGGCTTTTTACACAACGGCCTTCGCCATGACTGGTGTTGGAAAGCAACCTCCTCCCCCCCCCCCTAGTCATAATTCTTCCTTATTCCTCTTCCTCTCCCTCCCTTTATTCCACCCCTCCTTGCTCCCTTCCCTCCCACGCACACTTGTTCACGCTGCTCGGCACTCTCTTCCCCACTGAATCTTTTCAACGACCTTCACGACGACCTTTATCCTTTCGGGCCATAAAACGCAGGGACGTAAATATGTCTTGTGCAAAGTTAAGAGGAGCCATGTTGGTAGTGCCCTGAGTACTTTACTGTGGGGGCAAAAGTCTAAGGCGTACGGGACGCTGATGAATGACTCACCGCACATGTACAGCACGACACGCCGCCGGGCGATGAGGAAATGTCAAGGTGTTGTGCTGCAATGCCAACGCACTTTGTGATAAGAGACTTATGTGACTTTAAGTTGTAATGCTTCCATCATAGTGCAGGGAGATAAAGACTCTTGTTTAGAAATAGTTTTCCTGTCAAATGAAAACGTCATTACAGGTCTGTAATGAGGCGGATTGATTTTAAAACCGGCCGGTTCACTTTGTCCGTTAGCCGCGTTTGTCGTTGGCCGCCACGCGCTTCCAATTGTTCCTCGCTTTGAGAGGACACCGAGGGGAACTTGTGTGTCTTTGAGGAAATACGTCAACATTTGGTGGAAGGCACTGGTTCCCTTTCTTGTCTCGAGTTGGACGAGAGTAGATACCGATCTGTTGGCCGAGCGTTGAGTTGACAGTGAGACTCAGGAGGACATGAGTCTACTTTGGCAAGAGATTGGATGCGGCATAAATCAGCTGAAGCGCTCTCTTTACTTCAGAAATGTGTCCACGACACCCCCACAGCTCAATAACTAACTAACTTGTGCGTTATCTCGTTTGTTTAATCAGCAGGGAGTTACGTTTATAAGTCCTTAGAGCCTGTAACTCCCCGAAAAATAATTATATTCAACATCCCAGTGTGTGTGTACCCGTAAGATGCGTCTTGGTAATACTAGAAAGTCTTGAAAGGTTAATTTTGAAACATTAGAGTGAGTCCAGGCTCTTTCCTTTCTTCCAGTATTTATGCTAAGCTAAGCTAATTGACAAATAGACATGGGAGATGTGGACTATCGACCTTTCGCATTGAATTCTCAGCGAGAAGGCCGTTCAGAGTTTCCTTCATAACAATCTGTTCTTGTGTCAACAAAATATTATTCGCAGCTGCAATCAACTTTGAAGAAAGAGTCGACTCCTTTTTCTTAGTCCAGATCAACAGGAACCCTAATTCTGGAAAGAGATATCGCTGTAAAAAAACAAACTTTAACGGCCACTTTTTAATATCGTTAGCCCCACAAATTGAATTCATCTCCGTTAATCTGGATTGGAGGCCGAATAATCGAAATCTTGCAGCATGAGTACAAAGCAGTATAAAGCGTGGTCATGGTCATCTGTACAGCGCTTCCACACACTTTATTTCACAGCGCACACTCAGTCCCACTGCTGCTGCTGCCGTCCGTGACCACAGCTCCATCCTCGCCTTGAGTCACCCGTCATTATCATGTTATGTTAATCGCGTTTCATGGTTAATATCAGCGGGTCCCGACCTCAGACCTCAGCGACGTCTGCCTGCCTGCCTGCGGCATATTGAGGCTATAAAGGCCGCGTTCTAGCAGATCTGTAAACACGGGGCTTAGTGGAGCCTAAGCACCTATGCTGCTGTTTGGCGTCTATCAAAACAAACCACACACACTGGCCGGGGTTTGTCTTTGTGTCAACCGGCCGGGGTCAAACCAGACGACGTCTCCTTTTTGAAGTGTGTCTTTTAGTTTTTAAAGACAGTTCGTGAGTTCATAAAAGTATCGACCGACAACGTCCGCGCTGCAGGCGCACCACGCAGTCCACACATATTGATGTTGTGCTTGTGGCCGCAGCGTTCCTGTGAAAAAGCCGGCAATGTGGACGTGACTTTGACACTGAACGGAAGTCAGGCCAACGGCAAGTTAGCTCCGCCATGTCTTCGGCCTCTTTTGTTGAGGCACAATGAAGGTTTCAACTGTACGTGCTGCCGATCGCACTGATACGGCCTCCTCCTTTCTATTTATTTTAAAATAGTCCAATGGCAACGCCGCGTTTTTAATTTCGCCGAAATATTCACACAAGGAGGTTCTGCATTGGAAACCCATCAGTTACAGTAAAGTCGAAGGGTTTGTGACACATTGCTTTTCGACTGAGCCGCGTGTTTTTTCCGCCGACGGGGACAAAAAAACAGTCCCAGGTATTATACTCCCACCATGGGCAAACATGCAAACACAGCGAGCCACTGCTCCGCTTGGTACTGTACACACCGTCAGAGAGGGCACAAAGGAAGGCGCGTGATCGGTGTGTTTGACAGCGATCTGATAAAACCATAATTGGAGCATGTAGAATGCATATGTTTTTCAGTCAAACAAAAGCCCCGGTCACGCCATAGAAACTGCCGCTCAATGTTTTCATTGTCTGGCAACTGACTAAAGTGAAGGAGAGGGCGACAGAAACCTCCAAGTCCGTCTGAGAGTGTGTTTAATGTGTGCGGAAGGGGAGCTGTGCGAGTGCGTGTTTGTCTGCGTGTGTGCTGAGTGCGAGAGGCGAGGTTGCGCGGTCATGGAAGGACAAGCGCGCTGCAGAGGCGGCCATGTCTGGTGGCGCTCCAGACTCCTTTGAGTGAAGCTCAAATCTTATCAGATCTCCCAGGGCTTATTTGTTCTTCAGACTGAAAAAGCTATAGACACATTTGAACCCATTTTCGCCGGGATAGAAAGTTTAAATGTAACGTCAAGGCCAAACGTTGGGGCTTTCTACTTGGAGATATAGTTTCTTTGAAATGTTGTTCAGCGCGTTGCTGCTATTTCTGCGTGCGTTCAGAAGGTCAGTCCACGACCCAAAACGTAGTTTCTCACCTCTCGTGGTTTCTAGCCATGCATGTGCAGATAGTTTGGGTTTTATTTGCCGAGGGGATTTACGAGTTGCAGAGGGAATAGTTTTTAGAAGCGACTTCCTCCCAACTGTTGATGGTGGTCTCGGTGAATTAATCACATTTAAGAGGAGACGCCGGCAAAGACATTGTTTTTTTCATCCACTGGACAGTTTTGAGACTATTTTGTCTTCTTTCATACTAGTGGAAAATAAATATCCAAAACACACATTCAGGTGTGTGTAGGTCTGTCTTTTTGTGTAGATAGCTCCCCAAAACACCAAAAGCTAGCATTGTTTCTCATTTGCATATTTAAAAAAAAGAAACCATGTAACAGAAAATAGAAACAATTAACTAGGGAAGTGTTTACTATACAAATAATTTAGATAATATTTTTTTCATGGCTGTTGAGTGTATTTTCTGATTTTAGGAGGGATACAAAAAAAATATTTAAAAATGACTTCTGGAAAAGCCGTTGACTCTAATATACAAAATGAAAGAGCCTTTTGCTCTCCTTGCCTGATGACGCTATAGCGGCTACATGCTATGCTCTTATCTGAGAGCGGACAAATGGGCAGCGTCGGCCTAAAGATCAGAGACGGCGGCTTGTGAGCGGAGAGTCGTCGGTTCTGGGTGTCGCTGGGTTCTCCGCTCCCTCATTACCACCACTGTGGAGCCTTCGAGCAAGGCCCCCGAACCCCAACGGCTCAGCCGATCAGACAGTGGTTGTACTGGGCAGCTTACTGGGATCAGGGCGTTCCTTGAAAAAAAAAAAAAAAAAAGGAAGAAAAAAAAGAGAGCATTGCTCCCAGTGAAACTTCTCCATGAATAAATATAGGTGGGGGAAAAAAGATGACAGGAAACAGAGGCGAGAGACATTTACATGTATTCAAAATACGTAGGTGGTTCCAGGGTACACAAGGCTGCAGGTTCATGAAGAATCCCATGACTTTTCTTTTAAAAATAGATAGAAAACGATGCGTTATTATTAACCTATTATAATAATTTCTGTGTAAACAGTATTAAGGAGGACGTTAGGCCTGGTTTAGAACAAATGGGCCTTTTACACAGCAGACTTGGTGTCTTGTCATAGCAAGAGAAGCCCAGGTGTTACTACTAACACCAACAATGGCTCCGTTGTATTCAATGAAATTCACAACACCAGGACCCTGAACCCGAAGCATTACATTGAATTATGTTCACCGTGCGCTTCCTACAGGTGACAAGTCAGAGGCAGAAAAAAGGGATCAACATCCAAAGTTGACACCTATATTGGGCCCCCAATTTAGACTCCAACAATTGGTGATTGTTTCCGTTGCACTGTACACTCCTCTCTTATCTTCCTAACAAGCAGCTGAGACTCCTCAGACCTTGAAAGCATGAGTAGGCCTGCAAGGTCTGCCAGCTGCTATATACATAATCCACCACAGTGCCAGGACCAAGTATCCAACCTTTCATACCCTCGCCTCCACTTCCACCATCACTACGACTGCCACCACCGCCCACTCACCTCCAATGCTCTCGGTTTTGCTATCAGTGACGTCACCTCTGCCCAAGGCTGTTTTCTCTGTAGCTGGAGCTCCAAACAGCTGATTCAGAGAAAGTCACAAAGTGTACTAGAGACTTGACCTTCTCTCCTGAGACAAAACACATAGAGAGGGCCTGGCTCCACAGGATGGAGGCGTTAGTGTGGAAACAATAACACGGCCCCTGGATCTGCACGAGAGATGAGGCTCGGTTTTCCAGAGACAGAAAGACTGGCGGCCGGGCGTCTGTGGGTATAGATGAAACTCATGCGCCCACACCCGATCGCCTCTTTGATCCCAAATCATTTGCGGCGTGGTGGATTCCAACCTCGTCCAGCTCGAGAGGATGAATGCGTCTGCGAGATGTCGGAAACTGAATTTGCCCTTCTAGATTTGTTAGATTTGAATTGTGTCTCGGAGGCCTGAAGAAGTAAAACAGGGAAAAACTGAAGAGAAACACAAGATTAGAGTTATGAAAACAGAACTAGTTTGGAGAAAAATGCGTATTTACTTTCTTGTTAAGAGTTAGATGCTAAATATTATGCTACAGCTTGCTGCCGGATATCTTAAATAGCACAAAAAACTGGAAAAAGGGAAACAGTTAGCTTGGCTCTGTCCAAATGTTAAAAAAATATGCCAAACAGCCCACAGCTCACTGATTAGCATGGTGTATCACATATAACACATGGTGGATCACAGGTGTTTAATCTGTACAGAGACGGGCTGGCTGTTTCCTCTGCCTTCTGAGTTAGTGTTAAGCTAAAGCTAACCGGCTGCTAGCTGTTGCTTCACGTTCAACGTACAGACAGGGGAGGGGTTTTCTCATGTAACTCCTGTAGTTAAGCATATTTCTCAAAATGTGAAAGTTTTAAAATGATCTCGGACTCACTTTGGGACCCAACCCGCAGGTTTGGGACCAGAAGTAGTTTTATAAAATCCATTGATTTTCAAACACCAAAGATTTTGAACTGAAATAAATCAAAAGCATTGTTTGCCTTAAAGTGACATACATTCAATCTGTATCTCTTTTTGCACTATTAATCTTTGTAATGAAGCATATCTACGTCCAACTTAAATTAAACTTGGATCTTTTAGTTTGTCACAGTGTCGATTTTTCCTTTTTCATATTCTATGCAGCTCTGGCCCGACATGTTGCTCTCTTAGTCATTTTTTCCCCTTTCACACATAATACAGTTCCACTGTCACAAATGCAATTAGTGACTAAGTGTTTTGAATTGTTCACCTCTGCCTTATCTCGTTTTAATGGCTTTTGAAACACTTAAGTTTTATAGGTGATTGATGGGGGGTGGGGGGCTTATCTGACTACTGGCTCTTTCCAGGAAGGGTTCCTTTGACGTGGAACCAGACGACTGAAATGACCACGGCTCCCTGAAGTCCCCAAAACATTACAGGATTCCTGCGATGAGGTGACCGCTTGCTAAACCAACAAAAATATGAACTAAGATATCAAGACTTGAGTTAACATTTGTTTCTCAATCATCATGGTCGGTTCTGCTTTCATTTCAAAGTACTGTGTCGTAACAGTCACTTTTCTCCAACCAAAAATGAAAGCATCATTGGAGCTCTCTGTCATCCAGATATCTGAAAATAGTTAATGGACTTTGGTCTTTAAGCAACTTTCTTCCGAGAAAAAGAAGCACAGCTTAGAAGAAAAGAAGCACAGCTTAGAAGGTGTTCAAATACATATTGTTATGCGGCAGGAGCTCTTTGCCCTTATCTGCTTAATCCCACATTCAATATGACGAAGCACAACCTGGAGAGCGTGCAAATTAATATTATAATTACATGCAGCAAGTCTTTGCTCTACTCATCCACGTAATCCCTCATGTTACATGAGCAATGTGCTTAGCCTTACTTTGTCCTATCACAGCTTTGTTTGAACTCCATAACAGAATAAGCCCCGTACATCAAATCTTAAAGTGAATTATCTATGATTATTATTATTTATTTATTTTTTATCACAATTAAACTGGAGTATTCCCACTGATATCCGGGGTCCTTGAAGACAAGAGCAGTACAAGTGACATAACTGATGCATGTGTGGAGCCAAAGTTAAGGGAATAGGTCAAATGAACCCTGACGCCTGATGTCAGGCTGATGTGACATCATGACACTGACGTGATAAGCTGGAGCTGCTGGAGACACAAGTGATAACTCATAACAACAGATAAATGTGCCTCCATCTTAATCAGGTCACAGCCGCGCATGCATCTGGAATGTGCAACATCATTTGAGGCATTTCATGTTCTTGTGTCCAGAACAACACAGACGTCGAGCTGGACGCTGCAGGAATCATAGCAGTCTCAATTTCACGCCGGAAAATCCACTTTCAATACTGACACACACACTTAAACACACACACACACACACACACACACACACACACACACACACACAAAGTCTCACACAAGCAGGCAGGTGAGCAAGGCGTTCCGTTGTGGGCGAGCCGAGGTAGCAAGGACGGTACATGACAAAGGTTGCTTTTACACCTGTCACAGCCCGTTTAATCATCTACCACTTCAAACAGGAGAGTCTGATGCTCGCGGCCTCCCAGCAGCCTTTGCTCCAGGAGCTCTGGACAAGCTGCCATTCAGTAGAAGGACAGAGAGAAACGGACCTGTGCAGGTATAAAACTTAACTGTGTCTTCCATAAAATAGGAGCAAATAGGTCTGTTTTAAAGGCCGCAGCAGCAGGATACACAGAGGTAATAAATACAGGAAAAGGCTTTCACAGGTGCTGTTTAACATTAAGAGACATTCAGAGAACTTCTCTCATGAAAGGATCTGGATCTAACTGAACTGATGCATCCTGCAGGCATTTGCAAATGTACAGTGTGGGCTTTATTCATGCGTTTTATGAGAGACAACAAAACATCCAATTAAAAGCTAAAGTCAGACTCTTGAGGGGATCCTGATATATTGTAAAATATACAATGTATTGCATGTATAAACATTTTGTGAGTGTAGCAGGTGAGGCTGGTTCAGTATATCTTGCAGGTATTACATGTGACTTTTAAGGTGTAAGCATTATTTTTCTGAATTCAAAAATATAGATATGCTTTATGAATTACATATCTCTTCCATTTTGGAGTCAAACACATGGTTGGAATTTGGCAGTCCTCCTAAAACATAAACATATTTTTTTTAAATTAAAAGGCTGATTTTTAAATTGAGTGCCTCATAATAAATGATTCATTATTATACCAAATTATTGTGCACACCTCCCATTTTAGAATCCCTTTTTTTCTGTGAAGTGATGAAACCAAAAAACATATTTGTATATTACAATTCACCTCTTATCGTCCAATATCAGCAAAAACCAAAACATTTCTTCTAAAACTGTTTAAAATATGAGCATTTAAAGAACTATCTGAAACATACTGTGTAGTACATTTTATGCAAATAAACAATTTCTGATTTTACATCGCAAGGTATAATATCAGCAGATAATATTACCGCAAAAACACTGTTGATTGGCAATTAATTAAAATAAATAAAATTAATTATGGCGCAAACGTCCCTCCTTTCAAATTCAAAATACCTCCCCAAATCCAAAGGAGTCTTCTATTGTAATTAAAAGCCTATTACAATATGTTTGCCTCTACATACAGGCCCTCATTGTCTGGAAGATAAAAGAGAACAGCCGAGTGGTGATTAAAATGATGAATTGAGTCTCTTTCCTGCATGTTTTACATGAACCTACAGTCGTTTCTCATTAATCAGAATCGAGACATCAGGGACCTCCGTGTGTAAAGGGCGTGTTAAATGTCCACAATGTCTTTTATTCGCCAATGTGACGGAGAGGAGAAACGCAAACTGTTGCAGAAGCGTTTCCTCTGACTCATAAATAAGTTATATACCGAGCAACCGGGCCCCCTTTTTTTAAATGAATAGTATAATCACCACCATCACGTATACTGTGACGTCGATCCTTGTTGTGGTGAATCTCAGCTGGACCCCTCGTTATCTCCACGCAGCATCATGCATATAGCAGCAGTATTGGCTAATCAGGAGCGAGCTGAGTGTTGGAGATAATCATTATCAAGTCGGTACATACGGCACTGACACCTGAAGAGGGTCGAGCATTAGCCTGCGCACCTCCTGAAGGAAACAAACATTATTCAGATAAACCTGTGGCCTTATGGGTAAAAAGACAAATCAATAAGAGTACAAACTCATGGTTTTACAAAGAAACAAACAAAATTCAGATAAACCATGTGGCCTTATGGGTAAAAACTAAAATCAATAAGAGTACATATCTATTATTTTACAAAGAAACAGAGGCGCAAAATTGGTTAGAATTATTATTGTCATTGTTCTTTCATTTTGTTTTATTGTTACGAAACTAATATTGTTACAATATTTTAATAATAGGGGACGATATAGCTGAAATTACTATTCTCATATGTAAATGCAAATTACTATTATTGTTACCATCACAATTACTATTGCATTATTATTATTATTATTATTATTATTATTATTATTATTATTAATAATATAATTCTTATTATTATAGGTAGCAGCTAGAGTCTACACTGATATGTGTTTTTTTTCCAGTGAGATTATGGGAAAGATAATTAGATTACAGGCCTGTGTGTGTGTGTGTGTGTGTGTGTGTGTGTGTGTGTGTGTGTGTGTGTGTGTGCGTGTGCGTGTGGCAGACGTGCACGCGGCCCGCATGTCTGACCGTCTGCGGATAAACGCGGAGACAGAGCGGCGTCCTGCCGCAGCTCCGCGTGTCAGAGCCGCACACTTTGACATCACTGCGAAAAAACACCTCATTCATCAAGTCGAGGCTCCGCAGCCAGTGAGCACGAAGAGAGAGAGGTGGGGGAGAGGGGGGTGGGGGGGGGGAGGAGAGAAAAACAACAGGATTCTGTATCCTCGCACCTCCCTGACAACTGCTCACAGAGACGATGGGATGGGAGACAGTAGCGCGTGGTTGGGTTACTCCCCTCTGATAAAAATCACATCTCCAAAATCTGTCTGGCCTGTCTGTCACACGATGTGTCCGGATTGATCGTGTTTACAGCTTGAGAGCGGACAGACCGAGACCTGCCAAGTGTGTCTTCAGAGGAGAAGATGGACTACAAAGGGGATTCACGCGAGCAGAGTTATTGAAGAGCTTGGACCTGCAGCCGCATCAGAAGCAGGAATTATGTTGAGTTCCTTATCCGACACACACGTAGATCCACAGGGCCACAGACCAGTGTTTAACGTTTCAATTTAGACATTTAACGCTGCAGAAATAAGATACAGTCTCAAAAACAGTGGCAATGTAGTGCAGGCCTCACAGCAGCGAGGAGTAATGCTGCGTTTTCCTACACACACTTAACTCAACACTGACCCTAATAAAGACGCATACACACGTCACAAGAATGAATGTTAAAATAAATTGTATTAGTCTATAATAGAAATAGTTGTAAGAGAAATAGTTGTATTTGTGACAATAGAAGAATTAATACTACTAATATGTGTGGTATACAAAGTTATAGTTGGTTTTAATCATGATAATACTATTGACAAAAAACTATATATAGTGATAATAGCTGTAGAAGTTGTAATGGATAGTTATAGAAATATTATTATTTTGGGAAAAAATAAACAAATACATTAAAAAAAATAATGTTGGTATATAATTATCATGATTGTAATACTTCATATTAATATATATTAATATATTACATTGCGAGTCCTGTACAGACTGCAGTGCCATGGGAGCCCCAGGCCTCCAGTCTTTATATATATATATATATATATATATATATATATATATATATATATATATATATATATATATATATATATATATATATAAATATATATATATATATATATATAAATATATATATATATATATATATATATATATATATGATTTTTGTAATATTAGTGCTAAATTAGCAATGTGTTGGTGTCTATAGCTTCCAGTTCAGAGTGCTGTAATAGTGATAATTGGTACTTTTAATAGTACATGTTGTACGTATTATGGGCCCCTGTCATAGCAGCAGTATTCCTCTTAGAACGCGGTCTCCCTCGGGCCTGTGGGCAGCATCAGTAGTAGTATCAGTAGTAGTATTAGTAGTAGTATTTGTAGCAGTATTGGTAACTAAACGGTGGAGATGAGCTCGTCGTCCGCGCGCAGCGCAGCTATCTCCCGTCCAGACCCAAAGTAAACAGACAGCTCGCTGCATGGCCGCGTGTGATGAACCGGGGACCTGTTTGTTAACCTCTGTGGTGAACACGCACGAGGACGAGCTGTAAATGAGTGAATGATTCGATTTGACACCTCTCGCTACTTTTGATCACTTCACTCAATGAGATGTTTATTCCGACTGAACGAATCATCGGCTCACAGCGGCGCGCAGGGTTTGCTGCTGCTGCTGCTGCTGCTGCTGCTGCTGCTCTACTGCTGCTGCTGCTGCTGCTGCTCTACTGCTGCTGCACACCTTAAGACGTTTAATCCCGAATGGGAGCGTCTGACTTAAATAAACTAATTAGGAGGATTTATTGATCACCGCGGTGATCATGCAGAATAAACAAAGAGGAAGACTTCAGCCCGGACAGAGACTTTTACCTTCAATAAGAATCCGACTGAGCAGGAAATTAAAAGTACGTGTCGGATAAATAAAAGCTACTTTTCCGTTGTCACGTGCACGACCAGATAACATGCATTGTGTTCTTTAAGAAAGACTTGTGGTGGTTGTGAATTTAGTCAGCAACTACATGCTATTGGAATAAGAATCAGACAATGCTGGAAGGCGTATTTAGATATTGTACTAAAGTAAAAGTAGCAAAAAGAAATAAATACAAAAATACAATATAAATATGTTTTCAATAAGACTACAGATGTATTATGATATAATCTGTTATGCAGACAACCCTGGAATTGCTATGCTGTTATATATTAAATAATTGGATGGTCCATCCATTTGTTGGTCGATTTTGAGCTCATTTGAATTCCCATGTTATTCTGTTGTAGAGTTTAAATGTGTGGTAATTAGTTATATTGTATCAACCGACCATGACTGTCTTGTAGAAATCACAATGAGGAAGGCTTTCACCAAACATAGTGCAGTAAATACTACAATATGTATTGTCGTATTTTAGTTATTACATTATGAAGTGGAATAGAGTATACACTCAATTAAAATCAATACAAACGGACTAAATGTTACATTTCACGTTTTTATCGGCAGAAAGTTTTGACCACATTTAATTGAAGAACTGAAATTAAAGCAAACGTTATAGAAAAGCAGCAGCATAACAATATACTGAAAAATGACATCCACAAAAAAATATAGGGTTAGATTTTAGATCAAATACATGTCATTACATTTAGAAGCGAAACTAATTTTTAAAAAGTGTTGAAGCTCCATCTATGTCCAAAGCTATGTCCTAACCCTGTCTGGAACCATATTGCGTTTGCAAATTATTATATTTCAGACATGATCAAGTCTCTCTCTCTCTCTCTCTCTCTCTCTCTCTCTCTCTCTCTCTCTCTCTCTCTCTCTCTCTCTCTCTCCCACCCCCCCCCCCCCCCCCTCTCTCTGTGATTGATTGGAGGAGTTTAAAGGCTGGCACCCCCATCGCGTCTCCAGCCGCTCACCCTCCACGTGATTGGTCCGCCTCCCGCCGCTGCAGCCACCAGAAGCGCCTCCTCTAATAAACCTCGTCAGACCGCACCAGCGTTTCCCATTACTTCCAGGAGAAGCAGCGGCTCACTATTAGGAACTTTGCGTGCGACCTATGGCACATAACTAGCAGGTATGTGGTGGAAAGCGACGAATGGCTCCTCTTCTCCTTCTCCTTCTCTCTCTCCCGTCGTCTTTTCTCCGCCTTGCCAAACTAAACATCTGGCGGCGAGCGCCGCTGGACCGCAACCATCATTTGGGTTTTTTTTTTGTTTTATCGCCGCAGCCTGCCTCTCGGCCCTTATCTGTTTTGGGTCTTATCAAACGGTTATCTCTTTTGCTGTGAAGACATATTGCGTTTTGTTTCCTATCTGTTATGTGTATGTGTGTGTGTGTGTGTACTTGTGTTACGTGTGTGTGCGTGTGTGGGAGGATAGAGATTTGATATGGCCGGGTCCAGCAGTGCCTCTTAGGAGCGCTTGATGGGAGTATGGCAGCCACTGCGCGCGTTGGATGTGTTTTATTTGGAGTTATATGACCCGGAGCCATGGCCATGCCGTAGAATGATTAGTCAGATCTACAGTTAGTTTATTTATTTATTTATTTTTACGGAACGTATGCTGCTGCCTTGAATATGAAAGCGACCTGTGCAACAGAGGTACATTTTCACGTTTCTCCAGAAACTCATGGCGAAGTGTTTTATCCAGATGTTTTTTTTGGGGACACATTTTAAAACCCAGTTGTGCATTACAAGTAAACCCTAGTATCCGCGCTGATTCCCTAACGGTTCCGACTCTTTCATTCCCAGGGTATACTACTCCCTCCCGATTTTTATTAACCCTACGGTGTATGGAAAGGGCTCCTGGATGGACCTGGACGAACACAGCTGGTCCATGGTCAAGCGAGAAGCATCCAGCAGCCCAGGCTCGCCGGCTGAGCAGACCTACCTGTCCGGCGACAGCAGGAGGGACGGTGCCACCTCGGACGCGCTGAGGACTCCTCCGATCGACCTTGACGCTCTGGGGCACCGCCGCTCCGACGGCCGGTCACTACACTCCTACGTGCACTTCGGACACCATAGCAACACCCTGACCCATGCTGAGGACATCCCGCTGTTTACGGATTTAGACCAGGGCAGCAAACTGGTCCTCACCAGCGGAGCGCACAAGGCGAGCTTACTGGTGGACCCGACCGACATGTACCAAACACTGGCCATCGCCGCAGCCCAGAGCCAGACTGGATATGATTCCTCCTCTGGTTATATGCACTCCAACCCCAACTCCCCCGTGTATGTGCCCAGCTCCCGGGTGGGCCCCATGATACCCAGCCTCTCTTACCTGCAGGCCAGTGGCTCCGCGCAGCCCAGCCACGCCGTCTCCAGCCACTCGGTCTGGTCGCAGTCGGCCCCAGAGAGCCCGTCATACAGCACCGGGAGCCCGCACACCTCGAGTCGGTTCCACTACCCTCCGAGCCCGCCCATGAACACCGGGACGCCCCGGGACACCGGCTACAGTAACACGCTGAACGTGAGCAGCAGAGACCAGTACGGCCTGTCTCGGCCCCTCAGCGGGACCTACGCGAGTCCGTACTCTCCGTATGTCGCACCGCAGCTGTCCCAGCTGCCCTCGCCTTGGAACGGGGGACCTTTTGATAACACGATGCTGCACACCTTGCAGAGCAGAGGGGCACCCTTGATTCGAGGACCAAACGGAGGTAAGGAGGAAAAAAAAAGAAAGAAAGAAAGAATGCAAATAAAACGGACATGATGGAATAAGTGTCAGTCTCACACTTTGGGATAACGATGATGAGTTGGTTCCTTTAATCAGGCATGCAAATGGGGTCTTCAGGCAAAACATTGAAACTCCAGTTCGCACTGGAGGCCAGAGCTGAAAAGATCAATAAGAATGAGCCCACCCGAGCTACTTTTAATGAAGTACCACCATGTTGAAAGCTGGGCCTCGTTTGGTTGTAAAGGGCGCACGTGAGTGAGGCCTGCGATTAAGACAAACAAGTGGACCAAAACATGTGTCACCATGGAATATTTTAAACGTTTCAAAAAAGTTAAAAGTATGGAAAAGGATCCGCTCAGATTTCATTTGTTTCACACACAGCCATGCCCAAGAAACACAGTTCCTAATTAAAAAAAACAGTACAATTTGTTTAAAAGTGTTGCGTTCCTGACTGACGTGTTTTTGTGTGTGTGTGTGTGTTTTTTTTAAAAAAAAGTTTCAGATATTCTCGACGACATGGGGGAGAGCAGAGAGTGCGTGAACTGCGGCTCCATCTCCACCCCTCTCTGGAGGCGCGACGGCACGGGCCACTTTCTCTGCAACGCCTGCGGCCTTTACAGCAAAATGAATGGGCTGAGCCGGCCATTAATTAAACCACAGAAACGGACGGTGAGCAGGGGGACACTTACTTAGCCGCTCCATTTCCTCCCTAATCGTTTCAGACAACGACAGGAGGTCATCGCCGATTAAATCCACGGTGTCTGCGCGAGAAAAGAACGCTTTTTGCCATTTATCAAGCTCGTCAGGCCTCATTATACCTGTGACTGATCATGTAAAAAAAAAAAAACATTTGCTTTTTGTATCAGCCAACAATCCTGAAAAAAAAAGACATAATTAAGTTGAGCTGAAGGCACTGATTTAATTAGATTAAAACCACACATACTTGGAGATACTTATTAACATAATTAATACGGCTTTTAATCTGTCATTCTATGTAGTGCTCGTGTCTGGGCAATTAGATCTTAATGACTGGCAGGTCTTCGTCTGGTGCCATTACGCGCGTTACGCGCAGTTAAAAAAAAAGAAAAAAGAATTTGAAGTCAGGTATGACTCCTAGAAAATAAACATCTTGTTAAAAAGCCGAGCGTAAATGACAGTTGAATGGAGCTCTACGAGGGCCCGTATTATTGTTAGGAAGTGGGGCGTGAATGGCCGACGTGTAATTAAATTAGCGGAGTGTGGCGTTCACTTTAAATCCACGTTTTTCACTCAAAGTGACAGACAGAGACTCCAGTTCTTGGCAGATCTATATTTATATCACAGTAATCTCTGTTCCAGTTGTGTATTGATTGTAATTATGAATTAAATGTGACGTTTTGTGTCACCGTGCAGTCGACCTCCAGAAGAATCGGCCTGTCCTGCGCGAACTGTCAAACCAGCACGACCACTTTGTGGCGCAGGAACGTGGAGGGAGAGCCCGTGTGCAACGCGTGTGGGCTCTACACGAAACTGCACGGGGTGAGTCGAGATTTGATGTCAAATGAATGAATGAATTCATAATCAATCATAATTGGCGTCTAAAAATGATGGAACCTGCAGGTACCTCGGCCGCTCGCCATGAAGAAAGAGGGAATCCAGACAAGAAAAAGAAAACCAAAGACCTTGAATAAAACAAAGGGATCCTCTGGTGAGTCACTGGTCAATATTTGTCATATTCGTGTGGATATATATATTTTTAAAATAATATGATCTCAACAATATATTTTATACATTAATTTTTTTAGGAAATAACTCTGTCTCTATGACTCCCACATCCACATCTTCTTCTAATTCTGAAGATTGCTCGAAAACCAGCTCTCCCACGGGACAGGTGTCAGGGGTAAGAACTATCATTACTATTATTCCTATTTATTATATTATCATCATTATTTTATTTACTTTTAGACTAAAATGTCTGTTCCCAAATTTAAATTCAAATAATGAAACACACATGTGGACACTTGTGTGATGTGGCACAGCAGCTTGTTTTGGATCAAAACCTGAAATAAATCATTTGAACACATTAGTTCCACTTATTTTAAACGTCAAACTTCTTCCTTATTGGATCCTGAGAGTCGACCAAACTAAAAAGTGTTGCAGCATTAACCTCAGCAGGTGTTTTTTTTTTTTTTTGTTGCAAAAGAGGTCCCATGCAGGCTCACTGCTGCTCACACACGTGTCACCATGCAGTGAGATGAGTTTGTTGCTCTGGAGCCTCTAAGTCCAAAGACCAGCACATTCCACAAAGAGACAACTGCTTATTTTTTGAAATATTCAACACATGTCTGCTTTGACAATACAATTAGGCTCATAATGCATATTTGCTTTGGTGTTGCAGGTCAGTTCGTCTGTGCTGTCCAGCTCGGGGGAGGGAACCGGCTCAGCGGTGAAGTACCCGGGACAGGACGGCCTGTACACCAGCGTGGGCCTGTCCCAGCCATCAGATGTAGCTGCAGTGAGGGGTGAACCCTGGTGCCCCATGGCCTTAGCTTGAACATCTAAATCCCTGGGAGGACGGCAGTCCCTCTGGCCGCCCCCTCTGTCTGGATGCTATGTAGTGTGGAAGTATTCAGGGGGCAATCTTGGTGTCCTTCCTCGCACGCTGATGCGAGAAGAGTCGGACAGGGTGGAATTCGGGAGGGTGAGGCGACCTTCAATCACGCTGCGAGCTTGAACCCGAGCGTGGAATAGCTGGGATTGGTTTCCAGATTGGCGTGGGGGATCTTGTTGCTTTAAAAAAACAAAGGGGATCTCCAGGCCAGATGATCAATCAGCTTTGGATGGTTTCTGGACCCGCCATGCACTCGATGTCCCATCCCTTCCATCATGGCACCCGACCAGATCACCTTTCTTTAAAAAAAAAAAAAAAAAAAAAGCCATCATGTACATAATGGATTTCCTCTCTGAAGAAAAAAAGCTGTTGATTGGATACCACTGCTTCATAAAGCTCTATATTCTGTATGGACATTTAGATTTTTTTGTTGTTGTTTTGTTTTCTTTCCACAACTGGAATCATGCCACAAGTGCCAAGACAACTTTTATGAATCAAAAGAGAAACGTATTTATAAATCTTCCATTGTTGAAAACATGGCTATGATTGTTAATAAAGATATCAATATAGAGTAGAAGTTAAACCATCCTGATGTCCTCTTTTCTATTTTTTTTTCCTGGTTGTTTTTGAGTTCGGAAGTGTTGAATCTGCACGTTTTCCACTGAAAGCTCTTACTGTATTTGACTGAAACTAGCTTGGTTTAAACAGGGTATAAATGACAATGTCATCTCGTGGTTTTGTTGAGTTATTTACTGAAATAATGCAAAGAATCTACTCTTCTAGACATTTGTTTTATTCTGAAATGTCAGCTGTTGGGTGGCATTAAGGTACTCCACAAACTCTTTTCCATGTAAAGCAGTCGGATGGCTTGTTTGAACAAAGCACACCCAGAAGAGCTGTGGGCCTCCTGACCTTTATGTTACAAGACATGAACTGCAAAAGAAGACTGTTGACTGCACTACCTGACTCACTATATAACATGTGCACCTTTCGCAATGCAAGCATGTACAACTCCGTCATTTCACACCAACATTAGACAGAGAGCAGGAAGTGAGGTCACCTGTTAAAAAAAAATTTAAAAAAAGATGTTCCTTTAATGACTTAGACTTCACTCTGTGAGGATTAAAGGGAGTGTAATGGCCGAGTAGTTTAACATAATGAGGTGCTAATTGAAAAAAGGGGAATAATAGAATCAGGCAAGTTATGTAACGATGCAATGTTTTCATCAGAATGCTCATTCGATGTGGTACCGGTTGAAAAGTCAAGAGGTTGTGTTTGAATTTCCACACTGTTGCGTCTCCATCCTCCGCAGTGTCGTCGGCGGAGACTCACAAAGCCAAAACACAATCACTGTGCCATCGAACCTGAAAGGCAATCTGATCAGTTCTGTGAAAGATGGCATTTTTATTTTATTTTGTTTTTCTCCAAAAAGGGGCATACCCTTTCTTCTTCTGGACTTTTTTTTTTTTTAAATATCATGTTTATTTTAGCATCATTTATTTTTGTGCTGTTGTTTTTTTTTTTTTTTACAAGAAATTATTTTATTTAAATTTACAGTCCAATAAATTGTTCTGGTAATGCAAAAATACTTTACAGTTACCCTGTGTTTTAGAGAAGAAAAAATAATCAGTATTAATAATAGTATATCAGTTTGTTTTTTTTAAAGCTGTGACAAGAGCGGCGTTCTTTGATGATATCAGCATCACTCGGGCGTAACTCCCCATTTCTTCCTGGCAGAAAAGCAAAAACTTCTCAGATGTTTTCATGGTCGGGAGGTAAAATCAAGACCGGCTTACGCAAGGCCAGGATATCCTGGGGAAAGAAATGTTTTTAAAAAATTGCATCTCAAACCCAAAAAATATTCATGCCAATTTTGATTTGCAGCTTTTTCTGGGTGGTTTGCCTCCACATTCTGCTTATGTTTCATTAAATCAAGCCTTTATTCTTCCTGACAGCTTTTTTACTTAAGAGTTTTTTTTTTCTACCAGCCCCTAAAGGCTCAAAGCACAATCCACTTTCCTGTGTCCTCTTGAACCAGCAGCTCAAAGTACCTGTCACAATGTTTACTGTACTTAAGCGAATATGGCCTGTGAGTAATACCACATGAAAAGATTTTAGAGATGGCCAAGATTTATGTCTGGGCTTAGCGTTATCTGTCTGCTCTTTGACATATTGATTTAGCTGAGTTTATTGAGTGTGGAGGAATGTGCTACACAGCAACAACAGCCACATCCACAGTTTGAAGATGAACGTTGTAATCGCACCTATTTTTAATTTAGCCAAAAATTCAACCCTTTTTTTGGACATTTTATTAGAAAGATACAGCCACTGCCATTTGTTTTCTAGGTGAATTTCATCCATCATTCATTTTTTTCTTTCTTCCAATGCCAGTGTTAATAGTGTCGAGTTTGGCTGTAAATGGCGAATGGAAGCGTTGGGCATGTGTCCCCTGACTGCTGGGTGTTATGAGGAAAACAATTTGTGCGCCGAGACCACCGAGCACTAAGACCTTGAGCCTCCACGCAGATAAATTACAATACCACCTCCAGATATGTAAATGCAAACTAGCGTTGAACTCAAAACACGAGCAAATATTTATAGGTTTCTGAATTTATGAGCTGGTCCTACCTTGGCACTGTCTGACTGGTATCCATGGTTCTGCAAGGGAGGAAATATAAACACAACAGTGCCGAAATACTCCCTGCATTCTCATGTGGATAGATGTTCGCAGAGCTGAGGGTCACATCAACCACCACGTTCACACAGAGTGATGCAAACGGCAAGCTTGCGGTTACTATCTGTCGAGTGATGTTTGTCACATGCAGGGTTGCAGCTTTGGGACAGAGTGGCAGTGATACGTGGTGAAAAAGCTGGGGGGAAAAAAGAGGGGAGAAGAGCGATAGATGGAGACAGAAAAAAGAGGGGAAATGCAGAGATCTTGATGGCTGCACAGGGTTGAAAGTCCTCCCTAAAGTAAACAGAACGCGCTAATCCAGCAGCAGCAGCAGCAGCAGCAGCAGCAGCAGACTGCAGGCCCCAGGGCTGTTTGGCCACGGGGCCACAGCACTGTATGGCCCAGTGGCTCCCTCAGGAGATGCCCGCTGATCTTTCCATGTTGCCTTTCAAAGGAGAGCGCCGCTGGCCCTGCCTCCGGAAGAGATGGGATCTCTGACTCAGCCCTTTTGGGTTTCCTCGACAGACACGGGGGCACATTCTGGGAGAAACAACACTTACACAACACGATAGCCGAGCTGCTTGTGGACTCTTTTTTTTTTTTTTTTTCAGATTTTTGGAGCGCCTTCAAAAAGATCTCTAATGGCAAGTGAGTTTGTGTAATTGAATCGTTTATTGTTCTGTTTTTTTTTGGGTTTTTTTGCCTTGTCAGATTTATAGAAAGCCAAACTGTGTGTTCAAAGCTATGTGCACGCAGCATTTTGCCTTCTCAGATAGCAGACATATCCGCAACTGAGAGAATAAACGCCCCTCCTCCAACACTGTCATAAATATATCTCACACAGCCTTACTCACAGGAAGTTCACAGCAGTTAAAAAATAAATGGCAGCGAAATGTTTGGTTCCACAGTGAGAGTGGAGATTACGTCAGTGTTACTTATACAGAAACAGTGGGAGTAGATGTGTTCAGGGAAGGTTGGGTGTTGGAACGAATGACACTTCTGGCGAAGAGTGACGCGTATTACGCATGTGTATTTGTGTGTGTGTGTGTGAAGTAAGGAATGCAGGAAGTTGTAATAGGAATAGGGCCTAATGGGAGGCGATGGGATTGAAGGCTGAAAGTGGAGGAAAGGACAAAGGGAAAGAGCTTTATTATGACGAAAAGGGAAAAGTTCCTTGACAACCTACAATACTTTAACCTAAAATATAATCAAAAGGGCAGTTGTTGCTCAAAACTCGCCCTGAGCCAGGGTGATTGACTTTATACCGCATAGTGGAAACAAGTCCTTTTTATAATGACGTTGACAAAGAAACTATGTGAAGTCACATAATGGTCATTACTCAATTTGAATAATATGTTCAGTTATTGGCGTCAACAGTAAACCTGTGTATCGCACATCCCTAAAGGCTTCCTCAATGTGACGTAGAACCTTGATTTTTCTGGTATTTAATTTGCCATATAGAATATTTTCTCTGTATGTCTCACTCCCACAGAAACATCAGCAACTATATAACCTTAGAATTGTATACGTGGTGGGGGTCTTTTTAAAAAAAAAAAAAAAAAAGACTGATGTTTGAAGTGTTTTTCCATGCAAAGGACCTCACTGCACCCAATCAACTAAGAAAAACAAAACACCACAATGATGACAAGGTGAGGAGGGGGTTGACTGTTTGGCCTTGAATTTCACTGTTTTTGTGAGCATGTGACCTTCCCCTAGTTTTTTTTTCTTCTCCCTTTTGGTTAATAGAACTTGGCCCGTGTGTCCTCCATCCCTCGCCAATGGAGTCTAAATGCTGCAGAGAAATAACACATGCATGTTTATTGGGACATTTCTCTACTTAATATATTTGAGCGTCTGGTACGGCACATACAGTAAATAAAGCTCTACGCTGGTATGCAAACATGCAAGCCAAATAAAACCATGCAGCCCGGCCTGCCAGTGGAAAAACGGCTTACATTTTGTGTGTTTGTTCAATCTGTTGTTCCTCCTAAAAGGTGCAGACTGTTGGGAACTTTGTGCTACGCGTGGTGTGCCAAACTGGCACAAACAGGAGGTCATTGTAAAGGAGAGCCGTAGACCGTTTGTTTTTGAATGAGGGCATTGTGGAAGCATTTCTGTTCGGTGATAAATCATTGACACCATTTTCATTTAAATAAAGGGGCATGTTCTTGTGGAAGAAATTTAACGGCACATACTTTTGTTGTACTTATGTAGCAGACATTTTAGGTGTTGTGTCATAGTTTTATTCCAAAAATCTGATAGAGAACCATTTTTGGCTTGATGGTGGACTCTATGACGGGAGTGTTGAAGGGAAGGGAAGAGATGGTCGAGCACTAGGACCCAGAAGGAACAGAGTCTATAAAAAAGGGGCGGGACGCTCACCTGGGCCTTCATCCCTCACTGAAACAAACCTGAGAGAGGCCAGCCTTTGTTTGGTGTTTGATTAGTTCCCTTTTTTACATTTATTTAAATGTTTAAAATTATGATTTTAATAATTAAGCTGTAGCACTATGAGATGTTTCATCCAGCTCATAGTATCAAGTTAAATGTTTGTTGATTAAAAGGTAGAACAGAGATTAAAAAAAAGAAGGTTTGAGCTCCTTTAATACAATATTAACATGGTTCATGGGGAGGGGGACTATGCTAATTATCAAGCTTTACATTGCATGTGTTTTTTTTGTTTTTTTAACATATTAATGTGCTTCTGTTTCTTTTAGTTTTCAAAACAAAGACACTATAGAGACAATACTTCAGTTAAGAGGCAAAATAGAATCAGTTGAATGGGCAATTTTTGGTTTCATTTGTATTTTTTTTTTGTGGACAGCATTAAAGGGGGCGGGGCCTGAATGGTAGAGCAGCCATCTTGCATCTTGTGTGCTTTATTGTGTGGCACCTCAGCTTGCTGCGAGCAGGTAGATTCAAGTGTCAAACTGTTTTTTATTTGCTCTGTTATTTGTAAAAATTTCTTCTTACAATTCATAACTCCACATGAACCTCCCTGTGAGTGCAGTCTCGCCACATATTGTTCGTTGTCTTTGCCTTCATTCATTGATTTATGTATTTACTGCAATTTACTCCCTTATTTTATTATGGCCTGCCTTCTATTCAAACTGCCTCGCTTCCTAGTTGAATGTAGAAAGTCTTCAGGCATTGTCAATAAAATCTATATTCTTTTGCAAACGCAATTCATGTAACGGCTCTGAGAGTCTCATAGTTTAAAGGAAACATCGTTTAATTACCACGCCCTCTGCCTAAAGGAGTCTGAGCTTTGAAACTCCGCCAGTAAATCATGTAACTTGTGTAAGTATTTTCTGCTGCTGCGGTCCAAGGCGTACGCAGAGATTCTTGGGAGTTCAATGCAAGGTTACAGCTATCTCTCCTCTCCTACTAGCACAACAGTCAGCCTTGTGTCCAAGGCGTTTTGAATTAGGTTCAGCACTCTCGTGTATGGGAACCCGAGCTCGCCGCCAAATGCAATACTTCCCGGAGTATTTCTGTCAGAACCCTGGCCTTTCAAAACAAAACACAGGGAAATCACAGAGGGGCTGTTTTAATCAATTAAACATATGTCAACAAGCAATATGCTCATCATTATGTCGACGTGGAGAGCAAATTCTCTCCCGGTGATGTATGATCAGAAGTCAGTCACGCTTGTGAGAGGACCAAACTTCAGTGCAGTTTCAGGATAAGAAATGCACTATGTTGATTACATTTCGAGGAAAAATATGAGCATGCGTGTTTTCAGTTTGCCCATCGGCATTATCTGTATCGTCCAGGTCTGTGTGTGAAACAATAAAGGGACTCAGAGACAGGTTTTTTTTTTCTTCTTCCCATGCTCCATGGTGTACGTTGTGTGTTTCTGTTTGTGCGTCTGTGTTTGACTTGGATGAGGAGGTGCGGGGGGAAACGGTGCCTTCCTGACTGGTATCAGACGTTTGGCTCGGAGTCTCCGGTCCTCTAGAGAATCCGCATGGAGTCATCGCTTTAGTCATTTGGGTCAACCGAGAGCTATGAAGTTTGGTGGGATTTTACGCCCCCTCCCACCCCCCTCTTTTACCCAGACTGCATCACAGCATCTCAGACTTTACGTCTTTTCCAACGAGGTATGCTTGTGTAAACACCATTTGGTTCGGTGAAAACTTGAAATGTAATATATTTTCATCTAGCGCTCAAGATAGCAGCGCGGCCACGCAGTGGAGACGGGGGATGAATTGCAGGATGCAGCAGCTTGACAGAGGAGCCCAGTGAGGCTCCTCTCTTGCCTGCTGATTGGAAGACTCTCCACGGAGACCTCTTACGAACACTCCTGATAACCAAATGAGCATCTAAAATAAATAACAGGCTGACGCAGGGCAGGCGCCCAAACAGAAGAGACAGCTGCTCATTAAAGTCCCACCAGTCATGAAAGTCAGGTTTTAATAAACGTATTTTTCCACTCACAAAAATGCAGGAGAAATCCTGTTCATTTTGTTCATCTCACAGGAAAACGAGCACAACTAGCTTCAGCCGTGTCTTGTGATAGCGCTGTACTCTAAGTCGAGATCTTGAAATGTAGTGATATTTCTAAAATATATATAAAATATGATTTGGAGAAAAGGTTAACCCGACTGAAAATGTCCGTTTACCTCAACCACAGTGTACAGAGACTCTTGAGGGGCCGCTATGAACTGCATTGCGAATTCCACGTAGCTATGCTAACAGCAGGCTACCGCTAGCGAGCGAGCGTGTGTACTGTTAAGCTATTAATGCAGTGTTATCTTATAGAGCACTCTTGACTATTTTGTTATCTATTTTGTTATCTTTCAGTTTCAGTTCCTCTTTGGTGTTTGATTAAGTCTGTTGAACATTTTGTACAGTTTGTGGAGTTATTTTGCTATATAATAATAATTTACAAAAGTTTTCCAAATATGATCAACTATAAGTTATGTTGCCTTAAATATTCAGTGAGATTTGCCTCATGCAAGTCTGGTATATTTTTGTATTGATTACATTGGAATCACAGTTACTGTTTTGAGAATCAAGGTCGGTAGATTTTCCAAGTACAGTTGCGTTATATGTTTCTTCATTGATTAACTTCTCCGTCTGCGGTACAAGTAGAAAGGCCTCTGAAAACCACCCTACTTTACATGTTTTAATCTTTTTACAGACATTTTCTACAGGCGGCGGCTCTCGTTGAAGATTCCCTCGAAGGTTTACAAGTTCACACTCACGGTTTCCTGTGCAGTGAGGGATGGCGAACCTACACACACACACACGCTCACTTTTTCCAGTTTATTCTTCTTTTTTTTTACCTCATATGAGTTTGTTTTCACCCTGGACGATTGTCTCACTGCTCGTGGTTGTTGCCCTTTTGGACCTACTTTAAAATAATATGGCTGCATTCCAAGATGTCAGCAAATACTTATAAGTGATGGCCGGACCTACAAAAATAAAAACACGCGTTGTAATAATGTGTAGTTTTCCCGTTTAAAAACATCCCCAGTAGCAAAGACTGCATGAAGTCTTATGTGAACCCAGCGACTGAGCACAACAACAGAGACGCTTCCTCATGCTCCCCTGACCAGGCAGACCCTTTGGCGGAGGCGACCAATTAATTATAGCCGTGACTTTAAAACTTCCTGTTTTTCCCTCTTTAATTAAGCCAATCTTCCCTGCTGCTCTAAAGAGAGGAAATCCCTCAAAATAGTTCCCAATTTCAGCACATTCAATTATTTTGTGCCCAGTGCAGATTGCATCGGTCGTGTTAATGTACGGACCAACAATGTTTGATCGCGGGGAAATTGTGTCTCTCATTTCTTCCTGCTCCGCCCCCAAATAATGTGGGAACTGTGAGGAGAGGTTGTGCCCAACGCTGGCACGGCCCCCGTGCACGGACGACTAACTACGTGCCCTCCGTCAGGCCCATCCAACATCAATCTCTGCCCGAGATGTTTATTATTACACTCATGCGGTCACTTATTCTGAGAGGAGAGGGGGGGAAAAAAAGAGATCCCTGATTTATGCCTCCACTGTTAGCCTTTCCTGTCCTCATTTATGAAAACAAAATTCCAGTAAATTCCTGCAGTATTAACACGAAGCCGTTATGAGGTCAAGCTTTCACTTACATTGCACAATTTCGGCCGGCCGGACACAGTCCACGCACAGCTATCGTGCAGTTTGCCGCAGCTTCACTGTGCGGCTTTGTTGTTGCCACGTAAGTCGAGTAAAGGAGTCCTTGACCTTGACAGCAGAGACTTCTCTCTTTTTTCCTCTCTCCCCGCTTTTTTTCAGTTACACTAAATCCACAGCCAGTGTTCAAGAGCACCAAGTCAACTTGAGTGTTATCATAAATGCACCACACTTCTTGAACACCTGCCAGGGTTTTTCAGCGGTGACCTTTTCAACTTTGAACTGAAGCCCACCTCCAGGCCTCACGCTCGGTGTTTTTCACTGGGAAACAGGAAAAAGGAGGAGAAAGTGAGGACGTAGGTGGACGCAAAAAAAAAACAGGGGTGGAGCATGTTGCAAGGGGGAAATTTATGGGGAGTGTTTCTTTAAAAAAAAGTCTGGAGTTTGGCCTAATTTAAGAACAGCACAGTGGGAAGCCATTTTATTAGTCAC
>NW_027175859.1:0-5000 GCF_023055335.1 Clinocottus analis
ATACAAATACCACATTGTATGTACACCTTGGCATCAGCTGTTTCCATTTGAACCTTTCTATTTCTAATAGTCTCCTGTCAGAACCACAAACCTTATGGAAGTATTATACTAGATTATGTATTAGTTATTCGACTCCAAGCGTTCAGTACTGTCAGTAGTGTGTGTGCATGAAACCAGTGAATGCTCCTCTGTGCAACCTTTCATCTGTTTGCACGTGAGCGTGCACGCTGTGGGCATCAGGAGGATCCTTCACTGGAAGTCAGAGGAAGAGGGTTGTGGCATATTGTAATTACTCGCTGCATTAACATCCGCGTTATGGATCACAGGGGGGACGGCTGACGGTCTCCTTCAGTGGTCATCACCCAACATGGAGGAGAAACAGCTGGGATGGAGGGCAGCTGGAAGGGACCAGAGCTTTATGTATCTGTGATCGCTGGCCGCGAGCGCTTCATATCTCCAATCCATCCATAAGCATTCAAAAGGCCTGGCGGAGAAACGGCGCTCTGAGGAAGAGAGAACAATCATGTTTGCTGAAACCTAAGAAACACATTGCAATCATAACCGGATCATCTGAAGTGGACCTGAACGAGACGAGCAGGAGCTTCTGTTTCTCGTAGTGACTCATCAGAAGACAGAGGACAGGTGAGCAGCAGCGAGCTGGAGACGTGATATCCACCCGAGCTGGATGGAGGCGTGCTGCTTTCTCTCTCTTTCTGTTTCCTCTTTTTGTTCTCCTCTTTTGTCTCGAGCCGGCCGTTTGATGAGAGTCTTCCACGACCTTCTGCCGCGGGCGAGTGATGTCAAGGACGGCTCGCGCTGACCTTGACATTCAGGATGCTGAATGGCTTCTTCCACCAGCCAGTCAGCAAACGCCGAGACGGGCACGCCGTCCTCCTGGAGCGAGACGGAGGCTCTGGGTCCTCCTGGAGCGGGACGGAGGCTCTGGGTCCTCCTGGAGCGGGACGGAGGCTCTGGTCCTCCTGGAGCGGGACGCAGGCTCTGGGTCCTCCTGGAGCGAGACGGAGGCTCTGGGTCCTCCTGGAGCGAGACGGAGGCTCTGGGTCCTCCTGGAGCGGGACGGAGGCTCTGGTCCTCCTGGAGCGAGACGGAGGCTCTGGGTCCTCCTGGAGCGGGACGGAGGCTCTGGGTCCTCCTGGAGCGAGACGGAGGCTCTGGGTCCTCCTGGAGCGAGACGGAGGCTCTGGGTCCTCCTGGAGCGAGACGGAGGCTCTGGGTCCTCCTGGAGCGAGACGGAGGCTCTGGGTCCTACTGGAGCGAGATGCAGGCTCTGGGTCCTCCTGGAGCGAGACGGAGGCTCTGGGTCCTCCTGGAGCGGGACGCAGGCTCTGGGTCCTCCTGGAGCGGGATGCAGGCTCTGGGTCCTCCTGGAGCGGGACGGAGGCTCTGGGTCCTCCTGGAGCGGGACGCAGGCTCTGGGTCCTCCTGGAGCGGGACGGAGGCTCTGGGTCCTCCTGGAGCGGGACGGAGGCTCTGGGTCCTCCTGGAGCGGGACGGAGGCTCTGGTCCTCCTGGAGTGGGACGGAGGCTCTGGGTCCAGCAGGGTCATGGCAGCAGCAGCAGCAGCAGCAGGGTCATAGCAGCAGCAGCAGCAGCAGGGTCATGGCAGCAGCAGCAGGGTCATGGCAGCAGCAGCAGGGTCATGGCAGCAGCAGCAGCAGCAGCAGGGTCATGGCAGCAGCAGCAGCAGCAGGGTCATGGCAGCAGCAGCAGCAGCAGGGTCATGGCAGCAGCAGCAGGGTCATGGCAGCAGCACCAGGGTCATGGCAGCAGCAGCAGCAGGGTCATGGCAGCAGCAGCAGGGTCGTGGCAGCAGCAGCAGGGTCATGGCAGCAGCAGCAGGGTCATGGCAGCAGCAGCAGCAGGGTCATGGCAGCAGCAGCAGGGTCATGGCAGCAGCAGCAGGGTCATGGCAGCAGCAGGGTCATGGCAGCAGCAGCAGGGTCATGGCAGCAGCAGCAGGGTCATGGCAGCAGCAGCAGCAGGGTCATGGCAGCAGCAGCAGGGTCGTGGCAGCAGCAGCAGGGTCATGGCAGCAGCAGCAGGGTCATGGCAGCAGCAGCAGCAGCAGCAGGGTCATGGCAGCAGCAGCAGCAGCAGGGTCATGGCAGCAGCAGCAGCAGCAGGGTCATGGCAGCAGCAGCAGGGTCATGGCAGCAGCACCAGGGTCATGGCAGCAGCAGCAGCAGGGTCATGGCAGCAGCAGCAGGGTCGTGGCAGCAGCAGCAGGGTCATGGCAGCAGCAGCAGGGTCATGGCGGCAGCAGCAGCAGCAGGGTCATGGCAGCAGCAGCAGGGTCGTGGCAGCAGCAGCAGGGTCATGGCAGCAGCAGGGTCATGGCAGCAGCAGCAGGGTCATGGCAGCAGCAGCAGGGTCATGGCAGCAGCAGCAGCAGGGTCATGGCAGCAGCAGCAGGGTCGTGGCAGCAGCAGCAGGGTCATGGCAGCAGCAGGGTCATGGCAGCAGCAGCAGGGTCGTGGCAGCAGCAGCAGGGTCATGGCAGCAGCAGCAGGGTCATGGCGGCAGCAGCAGCAGCAGCAGGGTCGTGGCAGCAGCAGCAGGGTCATGGCAGCAGCAGCAGCAGCAGCAGGGTCATGGCAGCAGCAGGGTCATGGCAGCAGCAGCAGCAGCAGCAGCAGCAGGGTCGTGGCAGCAGCAGCAGGGTCATGGCAGAAGTTGCCTCTGCAACAACAAGGCGTTGCTGTCGCTCGTCCCTGATGAGAGGAGACGCCGCGCTGACCTTTCTGCTTGTTTACACTCGCTGCTGACAGGACCTGAGGACGGCCGGAACGAGGGAGGAGAGGAGCAGAGGAGCAGAGGAAGAGAGGAGGAGAGGAGGAGAGGAGGAGGAGAGGAGGAGGACAGGGAGGCGAGGAGGTGACCTCTCCAAAGTTTACCCAGCAGCCCCGGCAGCACTCCCCCTGGAGAGCCGCGCTGGGCCTTAATGAGGGACCCGGTGGAATAGTTGGGACGTCGCCTCAAAGAGCGCTGGGATGCTGAGACCGGCCAGGTGGGGCGATGGGGAAGAGCAGTGTGTGTGTGTGTGTGTGTGTGTGTGTGTGTGTGTGTGTGTGTGTGTGTGTGTGTGTGTGTGTGTGTCCTTTTGTCTCTGGAGCTGGAGCAGCTTTAGGAAGGTAAAGCACCAGAGAGCAGCAGGATGTTTGTGAAAGTTATCTTTTCTGAGGTGCTGGGAGGAGCTTATCCAGAGAGTCTCAGTTTCACTCAAGTGTTTCCTCTTGTGTGTCCACAGTGAGTGTTGTGTGTCCACAGTGAGTGTTGTGTGTCCACAGTGAGTGTTGTGTGTCCACAGTGAGGTTACATTGAGATGCATTGATGCAGCTCAAACCACTCAAACGTATTTCCTCTCATTGCTTCTCAACGCCTCCACCCATTGGACCCGATGAGACACTCTGCTCCGCTCAGACGTCTCAGACGTTGTCTCAGGCGTTGTCTCAGGCGTTGTCTCAGGCGTCTCAGACGTTGTCTCAGACGTTGTCTCAGGCGTTGTCTCAGACGTTGTCTCAGGCGTTGTCTCAGGCGTTGTCTCAGACGTTGTCTGAGGCGTCTCAGGCGTTGTCTCAGACGTCTCAGACGTTGTCTCAGACGTTGTCTCAGACGTCTCAGACGTTGTCTCAGGCGTTGTCTCAGACGTCTCAGGCGTTGTCTCAGGCGTTGTCTCAGGCGTTGTCTCAGACGTCTCAGGCGTTGTCTCAGACGTTGTCTGAGGCGTCTCAGGCGTTGTCTCAGACGTTGTCTCAGGCGTTGTCTCAGACGTTGTCTCAGACGTTGTCTCAGGCGTTGTCTCAGACGTCTCAGGCGTTGTCTCAGACGTTGTCTCAGACGTCTCAGGCGTTGTCTCAGACGTTGTCTCAGACGTTGTCTCAGGCGTTGTCTCAGACGTCTCAGGCGTTGTCTCAGGCGTTGTCTCAGACGTCTCAGGCGTTGTCTCAGGCGTTGTCTCAGACGTTGTCTCAGACGTCTCAGACGTTGTCTCAGGCGTTGTCTCAGACGTTGTCTCAGGCGTTGTCTCAGGCGTTGTCTCAGACGTTGTCTCAGACGTCTCAGGCGTTGTCTCAGACGTTGTCTGAGGCGTCTCAGGCGTTGTCTCAGACGTTGTCTCAGGCGTTGTCTCAGACGTTGTCTCAGACGTTGTCTCAGGCGTTGTCTCAGACGTCTCAGGCGTTGTCTCAGACGTTGTCTCAGACGTCTCAGGCGTTGTCTCAGACGTTGTCTCAGACGTTGTCTCAGGCGTTGTCTCAGACGTCTCAGGCGTTGTCTCAGGCGTTGTCTCAGACGTCTCAGGCGTTGTCTCAGGCGTTGTCTCAGACGTTGTCTCAGACGTCTCAGACGTTGTCTCAGGCGTTGTCTCAGACGTTGTCTCAGGCGTTGTCTCAGGCGTTGTCTCAGACGTTGTCTCAGACGTCTCAGGCGTTGTCTCAGACGTTGTCTGAGGCGTCTCAGGCGTTGTCTCAGACGTTGTCTCAGGCGTTGTCTCAGACGTTGTCTCAGACGTTGTCTCAGGCGTTGTCTCAGACGTCTCAGGCGTTGTCTCAGACGTTGTCTCAGACGTCTCAGGCGTTGTCTCAGACGTTGTCTCAGACGTTGTCTCAGACGTCTCAGGCGTTGTCTCAGACGTTGTCTCAGACGTCTCAGGCGTTGTCTCAGACGTTGTCTGAGGCGTCTCAGGCGTTGTCTCAGACGTTGTCTCAGGCGTTGTCTCAGACGTTGTCTCAGACGTTGTCTCAGGCGTTGTCTCAGACGTCTCAGGCGTTGTCTCAGACGTTGTCTCAGACGTCTCAGGCGTTGTCTCAGACGTTGTCTCAGACGTCTCAGACGTTGTCTCAGGCGTTGTCTCAGACGTTGTCTCAGGCGTTGTCTCAGGCGTTGTCTCAGACGTTGTCTCAGACGTCTCAGGCGTTGTCTCAGACGTTGTCTGAGGCGTCTCAGGCGTTGTCTCAGACGTTGTCTCAGGCGTTGTCTCA
>NW_027175859.1:12500-25000 GCF_023055335.1 Clinocottus analis
CACTCTCCAGCTTCATGCTGGTGCTGGTTTGGGGAATGTGTTGTCTTGTGTTTTTTCATCAGGCGAAAGGAAAGAAAGCAGTGAACTCATCAGCAAGCGGCTCTCCATCTGAGGAGGATGTTGCCTCTGAGGGCAACTCTCCATCTGAGGAGGATGTTGCCTCTGAGGGCAACGCTTCATCTGGGAGGATGTTGCCTCTGAGGGCAACTCTCCATCTGAGGAGGATGTTGCCTCTGAGGGCAACTCTCCATCTGAGGAGGATGTTGCCTCTGAGGGCAACTCTCCATCTGAGGAGGATGTTGCCTCTGAGGGCAACTCTCCATCTGAGGAGGATGTTGCCTCTGAGGGCAACTCTCCATCTGGGAGGATGTTGCCTCTGAGGGCAACTTTTCATCTGGGAGGATGTTGCCTCTGAGGGCAACTCTCCATCTGGGAGGATGTTGCCTCTGAGGGCAACTCTCCATCTGGGAGGATGTTGCCTCTGAGGGCAACTCTCCATCTGAGGAGGATGTTGCCTCTGAGGGCAACTCTCCATCTGGGAGGATGTTGCCTCTGAGGGCAACTCTCCATCTGAGGAGGATGTTGCCTCTGAGGGCAACTCTCCATCTGAGGAGGATGTTGCCTCTGAGGGCAACTCTCCATCTGAGGAGGATGTTGCCTCTGAGGGCAACTCTTCATCTGGGAGGATGTTGCCTCTGAGGGCAACTCTCCATCTGAGGAGGATGTTGCCTCTGAGGGCAACTCTTCATCTGAGGAGGATGTTGCCTCTGAGGGCAACTCTTCATCTGGGAGGATGTTGCCTCTGAGGGCAACTCTCCATGTTCTCAGGGGTCCGGTGGCTAGTCTCTACACACTGTGGCACAGCAGGACAGCAGGTCGTCCTTAAGTCTGATGATTGAAGGTTCGGTACACAGCTCGGCTCGTCTGCGATCCAGTTGTGAGCTGGATGAATGGATGAATGATGAATGGATGGATGCTCAATGGATGAATGGATGGATGATGGATGGATGATGAATGGATGAATGGATGAAGTGTAAAGCGCTCTGAGTGCTCTCAGGACCAGAACAGTGCCACTGCATTCCTACTTCCTGTGAGCTATTTCCTGAACTACAGGAACTACAAAGGGCCATTTTTAACTGCACGTTTGAACAGCTCTATTAAATATATCTGCATATGGATGCAGACACTTAGCAGTTTTAAAACGCTAACAGAAAAGCAAAATAATTGTTGACGATAGCCAATAAGTTCCAAGATTGCTGTTCAGCCAATGCGTTCTAAAGCCTGTGTTATCCTAGCTAGGTAGCTAGGTCGGTAAGTAGGTATGTATTTAGGAAGGTAGGTGAGGAAGGTAGGTAGGTAGGTAGGAAGGTAGGTAGGTAGAAAGGTAGGTAGCTAGGAAGGTAGGTAAGTATGTAGGTAGGTAGGTAGCTAGGTATGTATTTAGGAAGGTAGGTAGCTAGGTATGTATGTAGGAAGGTAGGTGAGGAAGGTAGGTAGCTCGTTAGGAAGGTAGGTAGCTAGGGATGTATTTAAGAAGGTAGGTAAGTATGTAGGTAGGTAGCTAGGTATGTATTTAGGAAGGTAGGTAGCTAGTTATGTATTGAGGAAGGTAGGTAGCTAGGTATGTATTGAGGAAGGTAGGTAGCTAGGTATGTATTGAGGAAGGTAGGTAGCTAGGTATGTATTTAGGAAGGTAGGTAGCTAGGTATGTATTGAGGAAGGTAGGTAGCTAGGTATGTATTGAGGAAGGTAGGTAGCTAGGTATGTATTTAGGAAGGTAGGTAGCTAGGTATGTATTGAGGAAGGTAGGTAGCTAGGTATGTATTGAGGAAGGTAGGTAGCTAGGTATGTATTAAGGAAGGTAGGTAGCTAGGTATGTATTTAAGAAGGTAGGTAGCTAGGTATGTATTGAGGAAGGTAGGTAGGAAGCTATGTAGCTCGGAAGCGAGGTGAGTAGGTAGCAGTTTACTTGCTGCTTTGTTTGAACAGGAGTGTGTTGCACATGCAGTGGATGAGGAGATATTCTGAGGCGTGTTGGGATCTGACCCTCTCTCTAATTTCTATCTGATATGTTCGGTTCCTGCCGGCGCCGCCAGCTCGCAGCAGGTGCTGCAGCGGATCTGTAGAGCTGAGTTCAACATAGCCACAAGGAACGCCCTCCCTTCCGTCTGGCCTGAGTGACTCACAGCTAAACCAGGAGACGATCCACCACACACACACACACACACACACACACACACACACACACACACACACACACACACACACACACACACACACACACACACACTCAAATGCAGGTGAAGTATCTGACGTACCACCAAGAAAAAACATAAAATAAATGAAGAAACTCACATTTTTTATACAAAAGTGTGTGGATGCATGTGTGTGTGTGTGTGTGTGTGTGTGTGTGTGTGTGTGTGTGTGTGTGTGTGTGTGTGTGTGTGTGTGTGTGCAGGAACCAAGTGCATTGCATGGTGACCGTCTTTCCCTTCCATCGCTCTCTTTCTCTCTGGTGTCAGAATAGATTTAGCAATTGGCGATGTGACCTGTCAGTGGCTATGACTGGAGAGAGTGTGTGTGTGTGTGTGTGTGCGTGTGTGCACGTTGGAGCATGTGTGACCGCATATGCATACGTGCATACGGTACCTGTTTGTGTGTACGCATGTGAGTGAGATGTGTGTGTGTGTGTGCGTGTGTGACTCGGCCGCCCTGAAGCAGCAGATTTGATCTTTGCAAAGGCTAACATCTGTCGCCTGTCATTTTAGCAAGATTGATGACAGCTACCAGAACGCAGGAGGAGGAAGAGGAGGAGGAGGAGGAGGAGGAGGAGGAGGAGGAAGAGCTGAGGCTACGTCTAGAGGAGGAGCAGCAGGAGGAGACAGGGAGGACCGGTGGAGTTGGAGGTGCTGATGCAGAGGTCGCAGTGGGGTCATGGAGAGAGCGGCATGGAGGCGGCGGCGTGATTGTGTGTCACTTTCCCTTCATTCTGATCCCACTCGCGTGACTTCATATGCTGTTTTCATCCTGACCTGAGGTTCTGAAGCTCTATTGGCCTCCATGAAGTTTCCCCGCTTCATGAAACACCTCGAGGTGTGTGTACCAGACACACACCATGCTTTGTTTCTTTCAGAAGAAATTGACCAGGTTTTCATAAATGACCATAGTCTGACACAAGGCCACATCATTGTGAACATATAGTACCATATTACCCCACTGGAGAAAATATAGTACTATATTACCCCACTAGAGAGATCATAGTACCATATTACCCCACTGGAGAAAATATAGTACCATAATACCCCACTGGAGAAAATATAGTACCATATTACCCCACTAGAGAGATCATAGTACCATATTACCCCACTAGAGAGATCATAGTACCATATTACCCCACGGAAGAGATCATAGTACCATATTACCCCACTAGAGAGATCATAGTACCATATTACCCCACGAGAGAGATCATAGTACCATATTACCCCACTAGAGAGATCATAGTACCATGTTACCCCACTGGAGAGATCATAGTACCATATTACCCCACTAGAGAGATCATAGTACCATATTACCCCACTAGAGAGATCATAGTACCATATTACCCCACTAGAGAGATCATAGTACCATATTACCCCACGAGAGAGATCATAGTACCATATTACCCCACTAGAGAGATTATAGTACCATATTACCCCACTGGAGAGATCATAGTACCATATTACCCCACTAGAGAGATCATAGTACTATATTACCCCACTAGAGAGATTATAGTACTATATTACCCCACTAGAGAGATCATAGTACCATATTACCCCACTAGAGAGATCATAGTACCATATTACCCCACTAGAGAGATCATAGTACTATATTACCCCACTAGAGAGATCATAGTACTATATTACCCCACTAGAGAGATCATAGTACCATATTACCCCACTAGAGAGATCATAGTACCATATTACCCCACGAGAGAGATCATAGTACCATATTACCCCACTAGAGAGATCATAGTACTATATTACCCCACTAGAGAGAAAGTTAGTATTAGTGTTAGTGTTAGTGTTATTGTTAGTGTTAGTGTTAGTGTTAGTGTTAGTGTTAGTATTAGTGTTAGTATTAGTATTAGTATTAGTGTTAGTGTTAGTATTAGTATTAGTATTAGTGTTAGTGTTAGTATTAGTATTAGTGTTAGTGTTAGTGTTAGTATTAGTATTAGTATTAGTGTTAGTATTAGTATTAGTGCTAGTGTTAGTGCTAGTGTTAGTGTTAGTGTTAGTATTAGTGTTAGTATTAGTGCTAGTATTAGTGTTAGTATTAGTGCTAGTATTAGTGTTAGTGTTAGTATTAGTGTTAGTGTTAGTGTTAGTATTAGTATTAGTGTTAGTATTAGTATTAGTATTAGTGTTAGTGTTAGTATTAGTATTAGTGTTAGTGTTAGTGTTAGTATTAGTATTAGTATTAGTGTTAGTGTTAGTATTAGTGTTAGTATTAGTGCTAGTGTTAGTATTAGTGTTAGTGTTAGTATTAGTATTAGTGTTAGTGTTAGTATTAGTGTTAGTGTTAGTATTAGTATTAGTGTTAGTGTTAGTATTAGTATTAGTGTTAGTGTTAGTATTAGTATTAGTGTTAGTATTAGTGTTAGTGTTAGTATTAGTATTAGTATTAGTGTTAGTATTAGTGTTAGTGTTAGTGTTAGTGTTAGTGTTAGTATTAGTATTAGTGTTAGTGTTAGTATTAGTGTTAGTGTTAGTGTTAGTATTAGTGTTAGTGTTAGTATTAGTGTTAGTGTTAGTGTTAGTGTTAGTATTAGTATTAGTATTAGTGTTAGTGTTAGTATTAGTGTTAGTGTTAGTGTTAGTATTAGTATTTGTATTTGTATTAGTGTTAGTATTAGTATTAGTATTAGTGTTAGTGTTAGTATTAGTGTTAGTATTAGTGCTAGTGTTAGTATTAGTGTTAGTGTTAGTATTAGTATTAGTGTTAGTGTTAGTATTAGTGTTAGTGTTAGTATTAGTATTAGTGTTAGTGTTAGTATTAGTATTAGTGTTAGTGTTAGTATTAGTATTAGTGTTAGTATTAGTGTTAGTGTTAGTATTAGTATTAGTATTAGTGTTAGTATTAGTGTTAGTGTTAGTATTAGTGTTAGTATTAGTATTAGTGTTAGTGTTAGTATTAGTATTAGTGTTAGTGTTAGTATTAGTATTAGTGTTAGTGTTAGTGTTAGTGTTAGTATTAGTGTTAGTGTTAGTATTAGTATTAGTGTTAGTGTTAGTGTTAGTATTAGTATTAGTATTAGTGTTAGTGTTAGTATTAGTGTTAGTGTTAGTGTTAGTATTAGTATTTGTATTTGTATTAGTGTTAGTATTAGTATTAGTGTTAGTGTTAGTATTAGTGTTAGTGTTAGTATTAGTATTAGTATTAGTGTTAGTGTTAGTATTAGTGTTAGTGTTAGTATTAGTGTTAGTGTTAGTGTTAGTATTAGTGTTAGTGTTAGTATTAGTATTAGTGTTAGTATTAGTGTTAGTGTTAGTATTAGTGTTAGTGTTAGTGTTAGTATTAGTGTTAGTGTTAGTATTAGTGTTAGTGTTAGTATTAGTGTTAGTATTAGTGCTAGTGTTAGTATTAGTGTTAGTGTTAGTATTAGTATTAGTGTTAGTGTTAGTGTTAGTGTTAGTGTTAGTATTAGTATTAGTGTTCGTGTTAGTATTAGTGTTAGTATTAGTATTAGTGTTAGTGTTAGTGTAAGTATTAGTGTTAGTGTTAGTATTAGTTTTAGTGTTAGTGTTAGTATTAGCATTAGTGTTAGTCTTAGTGCTAGTGTTAGTATTAGTGTTAGTGTTAGTATTAGTGTTAGTATTAGTGCTAGTATTAGTGTTAGTATTAGTGCTAGTATTAGTATTAGTGTTAGTATTAGTATTAGTGTTAGTATTAGTATTAATATTAGTGTTAGTGTTAGTGTTAGTATTAGTGTTAGTATTAGTATTAGTGCTAGTATTAGTATTAGTGTTAGTGTTAGTGTTAGTATTCGTGTTAGTGTTAGTGCTAGTGTTAGTATTAGTGTTAGTGTTATTATTAGTATTAGTATTAGTGTTATTATTAGTGTTAGTATTAGTATTAGTGCTAGTATTAGTATTAGTGTTAGTGTTAGTGTTAGTATTAGTATTAGTGTTAGTGTTAGTGCTAGTATTAGTATTAGTGTTAGTATTAGTATTAGTATTAGTGTTATTATTAGTGTTAGTGTTAGTATTAGTGTTAGTATTAGTGTTAGTGTTAGTGTTAGTATTAGTGTTAGTATTAGTATTAGTGTTATTATTAGTGTTAGTATTAGTATTAGTGCTAGTATTAGTATTAGTGTTAGTGTTAGTATTAGTATTAGTGTTAGTGTTAGTGCTAGTATTAGTATTAGTGTTAGTATTAGTATTAGTGTTAGTATTAGTATTAGTGTTATTATTAGTGTTAGTGTTAGTATTAGTGTTAGTATTAGTGTTAGTGTTAGTGTTAGTATTAGTATTAGTGTTATTATTAGTGTTAGTATTAGTGTTAGTGTTAGTATTAGTATTAGTATTAGTGTTAGTGTTAGTATTAGTATTAGTATTAGTGTTAGTGCTAGTATTAGTATTAGTGTTAGTATTAGTATTAGTGTTAGTATTAGTATTAGTGTTATTATTAGTGTTAGTGTTAGTATTAGTGTTAGTGTTAGTATTAGTGTTAGTATTAGTATTAGTGTTATTATTAGTGTTAGTATTAGTGTTAGTATTAGTGTTAGTGTTAGTATTAGTGTTAGTATTAGTATTAGTGTTATTATTAGTATTAGTATTAGTGTTAGTATTAGTGTTAGTATTAGTGTTAGTGTTAGTATTAGTGTTAGTATTAGTATTAGTGTTATTATTAGTATTAGTATTAGTGTTAGTATTAGTATTAGTATTAGTATTAGTGTTAATATTAGTATTAGTGTTAGTATTAGTATTAGTATTAGTGTTATTATTAGTATTAGTATTAGTATTAGTGTTATTATTAGTGCTAGTATTAGTATTCTCTCCATGACAACATGCTGCAGATAAAGCATGTACAACCATACGTTGCACTTCTTGTCTTGTGTCTCTCAGCGTGTCCCTGACCGCCGTAACACAGCTGGTGGAAATAGAAATTAAGAATAAAAAGTGAAAACCTAATTAACTCCAGAGTGGAGATATTATCCAAACAGACAGCAAGAGAAGCTGCACTCGTTTAAAGCAGTCAGCGCGGGTCGTGCTCTATGAATTATTCAAGCTGGCCGGCGCTTTGCAGAGCGAGTTTTAAGTGGACAATGACCCTGTGCACACTCATTTAGCCCGCGCCTCGGCTAACAAGGCTAAGTATTCACCGACTCTCCACTATCCTCCACTAACAAGCTAATGGAATTTCAATCAAGAGGATGCACTGAATGGCTTAACACGGGAGCGCCTCGGCCCTCCCCACACACATATCAATATTCAATTAGATCTGTGGGTTTTTCTGCCCGGCCTTGTTAAGTAAGAAGTTGTGGAACGGGAGGCTTGCAGAGGCCAAAAGGCTCCTTCCAAGCAGAGGTCGACAACTTAAATACAAGTCCGTGTCTCTCTCTGTACTCACAACCTCGCCTCACACAAAAGTGTGTTTGGAAAAACTGTAACTCTTAATGTGATGTGGAAAAATAGTTTATACACCGAGAGCTCACGCGGCAAAAGTCAAGGATTATTAAAAATAATCACCCATTTTAGGACTGCGAGAGCTTCAGTTCACTTTCATCTATTAGCATTTGTCTTTCGAGGTAAACACATTTTAACGTGTTAATCCAGTGGATGTGGTGTTGTGTAAGATGTTTTAATCATCTGTAATCTGTAGACGAGGTTAGTGAGAGTTCAGCTGGACTACGTTAGCATGTAGCTAATACTCACAACACTTCACTAATACCACCTTTCTGCACTAATGTCCACAATGCATTGTTCATGTTTATTATACAAGATGTATTTATGTTGTACATGATAGTTACATGTTAGGTTTTTATGTGTTTTCTGAAAAACCTGAAACAAAATGACTCCTTATTGTGGGACCAGTTTATCTTAAAAAACATCTAACAAGTGAAAACAGACATGTTATGTCATGTTTTAAAGACAGGAATGTCAACCTTCACAAAGTCTTCACCTGACCAGTCGTTGCTCTGCAGGAACAACCCTAACCCTCACAGCCGGACTGCTCCTGAATGTGTTTCAAACTTCAACACACATCCTGTGGAGGTGAATGTGTGAATGTTTGTGGTGAGCGCGCAGCGTGCATGGAACTAAACCAAAAGAAAAAACGCAATTAGCTTGGATTCATTTTCCAACTGTTGCGGCGCCTTAATTTCAGAGTTCATCGAATGTCAAATGAAAAAAGTCCTTGTAGCATTGCATTGTGGGAGAATGTCAATTCCATCTCACGTGCCAAGCCAGTTGATGCGTTCAATTGAACATCAAAAAAAAGAAAACACGGCAGAGGGACAAAGAGAGAGCGCTTTCTTCCAATTGGCTCCCAGAAACAAAAGCCCACTCAACCTTGTTGATAGAAAATTGCACTTGAGAGCCGAGCTGGCGAGCGCCACAGTAAATACTGATTAATTTGAATTCCTAATGAATAGGAGCCGAGACCGAGGGAAGGCGACGTATTGAAGGAATGCGGCGAGTATTCTACACTGAGGCAACAAAAAAAACAACAAACGCAGGAATAAAAGACGCTGAAGAGGGGGATTATTAATTAGTTTGACGAGTGAAGTGTTCCTTCACACACAAGAGCAGCAGCAGGAGGAAGTGTGCGGCGAGAAGTTGAGCCAGAAAGTCCAAGTCCAAGGTCCACGAAGTCCACGAGGACCACGAGGTCCAGGAGGTCCACGAAGTCCACAAGGTCCACGAGGACCACGAGGTCCACGAGGTCCAGGAGGTCTACAAAGTCCACGAGGTCCACGAGGTCCAGGAGCTTCACGAGGTCCACGAGGTCCACGAGGTTCACGAGGTCCAGGAGCTTCACGAGGTCCACAAGGTCCACAAGGTCCAGGAGGTTCACGAGGTCTGGTTCATGAAGTCTCAGCGTGAGGAGACGTAGAGGTTCATGTCTTCATCTTCATCACGTGATGTCACAGTTGACGTAGAGGTTCATGTCTTCATCTTCATCATGTGATGTCACAGTTGACGTAGAGGTTCATGTCTTCATCTTCATCATGTGATGTCACAGTTGACGTAGAGGTTCATGTCTTCATCTTCATCATGTGATGTCACAGTTGACGTAGAGGTTCATGTCTTCATCTTCATCATGTGATGTCACAGTTGACGTAGAGGTTCATGTCTTCATCTTCATCATGTGATGTCACAGTTGACGTAGAGGTCCATGTCTTCATCTTCATCACGTGAGGAGAAGCTGTTTTTGTCTCATCTTCATCACGTTCGGTGTTCAGCTGTTTGTTGTCTTTCATGTCCAAGAAAGATTTGACACGACTTCATTTTTTTTTTCCCTCGCGTTCGACGGCCGAGACAAAGGCGAACCACGAGAGAGAGAGAGAGAGAGAGAGAGAGAGAGAGAGAGAGAGAGAGAGAGAGGGAGAGAGAGAGAGAGAGAGAGAGAGAGAGAGAGAGAGAGAGAGAGAGAGAGAAAGAGAGAGAGAGAGAAACGTTATGCAAATGATTTTTTTAAGTTGAGCCGGGCATGTTGTCGTGACACTGTCTATATTTAAAACAGGTCACCTTAACCCCGCCCCCGCTGTCTCAATGACAGACACCGAGCGAGGCGGCGCTGACATCTGGATGCTCCGCCACTGCAGTGACACACATACACACACACATGCACACACACACAGACACACACATACACACACGCATACACACACACACACACACACACATGCATGAACGCCGACACGCACATAAATATCAAAGGCATTACTGGATCTTATTTTGCATATGCGAACGCATGTGATGCACATGGGACACACACACACACACTGTCACACAGACCTACACACCTACACACACACACACACACACAGACACACACAGCACGGCGGTGGCCGTGATATATGTATATATGTAAAACTGGACAGCCTATTCTCTGCAGACCCGGACCAATCATTCCAGCGCGCTGAGCGCAGAGCGAGGCGAGGTGACGGAGGAGAACACCTGACCCCCCCACCCCCACCCAACCCCCACCTGCACATTCCCTCACTGCTCCATATTCAACAACAGCGGCATGCGTCCATGCGTCCATGCGTCCATGCATATACGAGGCCCCCGTCTTGTTCATGGGGGCCACATGGCCCTCGGGCGGACATTGTTTTAGAATGGAGACCAGATGACCGGCGCTCCCCTCTCCACCCTCCATCTCTCCATCCTCCATCTCTTCATCATCCATCTCTCCATCCTCCATCTCTCCACCCTCCATCTCTCCATCCTCCATCTCTTCATCCTCCATCTCTTCATCCTCCATCTCTCCACCCTCCATCTCTCCACCCTCCATCTCTTCATCCTCCATCTCTCCACCCTCCATCTCTTCATCCTCCATCTCTTCATCCTCCATCTCTCCACCCTCCATCTCTCCACCCTCCATCTCTTCATCCTTCCATCTCTCCACCCTTCATCTCTCCACCCTTCCATTTCCCGCCTCCCAAACCTCCATAATGTCATCTCTTGCCTGTTTCTCTCTCTTCTTCCTTTCTCTCTGTCTCTATCTCTCTCTCTCTACATCCCCTCTTCCTCTCTCTCTCTCTCTCTCTTCTTCCCCTCTTCCTCTCTCGGTGCCGTGACCCAGATTCCAGGAGGTGGAGTGACACCCTGGCCAGAGCGGGACCCCCTCCGCCTCCCTCCGTTATTACCCCACCATATTGGCATCTTTCTCTCCTTCTTCTTCCCCGTCATTCTCTCTCTCTCTCTCTCTCTCTCTCTCTCTCTCTCTCTCTCTCTCTCTCTCTCTCTCTCTCTCTCTGTCCATAAAACATGCCTGGGCGTTATCTCTCCCCACGCAGTGGAATAATGAAAGGCAGTGGCATGACAGATTGGACATAGATGAGATTGCTGCTGTGACTATATGCACGGCTCCCCTCGGCCCGGCTTTGCATCTGAAATGGGAAAGAAGGGTGGAGGGCATGTGTGTGTGTGTGTGTGTGTGTGTGTGTGTGTGTGTGTGTGTGTGTGTGTGTGTGAGTGTGTGTGTGTGTGTGTGTGGGTGTGTGTGTGTGTGTGTGTGTGTGGAGCAGAGGGGGGCAGTGGCTTGAGGGGCAGTGGGTGCAGTGGTGTGGTGTGTGTGTGTGTGTGTGAGAGTGTGTGTGTGTGTGTGTGTGTGTGTGTGTGTGTGTGTGTGTGTGTGTGTGTGTGTGTGTGTGTGTGTGTGTGTGTGTGAGAGGGGGGGGGGGGGGGGCAGTATGTGAGGAAAAGAGAGGATGGATGGGTCTGTGTAGGGAGTCAGATACAAAACTGTGTGTGTGTGTGAGAGAGAGAGAGAGAGAGAGAGAGAGAGAGAGAGAGAGTGTGTGTGTGTGTGTGTGTGTGTGTGTGTGTGTGTGTGTGTGTGTGTGTGTGTGTGTGACTTCATAACAAAGTGTCCTCCTGGATCTCAGCATCTATTAATAAACAGAGACCTCCTGCAGCAACATGCAGCGTTGGTGGTGTTGAGATTACGGCAGATTACTGCGGCCAGCTGAGGGCGTGAGGGCATGAGGGCATGAAGGTGTGAGGGCGTGAGGGCATGAGGGCATGAAGGTGTGAGGACATGAAGGTGTGAGGGCGTGAAGGTGTGAGGACATGAGGGCATGAGGGCATGAAGGTGTGAGGGCGTGAAGGTGTAGGGACATGAGGGCGTGAAGGTGTGAGGACATGAGGGCGTGAAGGTGTGAGGGCGTGAAGGTGTGAGGGCGCGAGGGCATGAGGGCATGAAGGTGTGAGGGCGTGAAGGTGTGAGGGCGTGAAGGTGTGAGGACATGAAGGTGTGAGGGCATGAAGGTGTGAGGGCGTGAAGGTGTGAGGGCATGAAGGTGTGAGGACATGAAGGTGTGAGGGCGTGAAGGTGTGAGGACATGAAGGTGTGAGGGCGTGAAGGTGTGAGGGCGTGAAGGTGTGAGGACATGAAGGTGTGAGGGCGTGAAGGTGTGAGGGCATGAAGGTGTGAGGACATGAAGGTGTGAGGGCGTGAAAGTATGAGGGCGTGAGGGCATGAGGACATGAAGGTGTGAGGGCGTGAAGGTGTGAGGGCGTGAAGGTATGAGGGCGTGAGGGCATGAGGACATGAGGACATGAGGACATGAAGGTGTGAGGACATGAAGGTGTGAGGACATGAGGGCATGAAGGTGTGAGGGCATGAAGGTGTGAGGACATGAGGGCATGAAGGTGTGAGGGCATGAAGGTGTGAGGGCATGAAGGTGTGAGGGCGTGAGGGCATGAGGACATGAGGACATGAGGGTGTGAAGGTGTGAGGACATGAGGGCATGAGGGTGTGAGCGCAAAAGTGCACAAGGTCGTGAGGGC
>NW_027175860.1:0-2500 GCF_023055335.1 Clinocottus analis
AGACAAGAAGGGTGAGAGTAAAGAGGGGTGGGTGGGGTGGGGTCACATGTACGCACTTTGTGCTAATGGAGAGCAGGAGAAGGAAAGTGAAGGACGTGACCTTGACCACCAGGTCGCTCACATTAAAGGAGGCAGGTTTAATTCAGATCACATGTTCTGTGAGCTGCTGTGCTAATCTGTCAATCACCTGGTAGCCCCGCCCCTCAACAGACCATAATAAGGGGATCCTTATTATGGTCTGTTTGACTCTAACAGACCATAATGTACTAAATGAACATCATGCTGTATTGAAGAAACTTGCAACTAGAGATTGAGACATAAATTCATATTTACAATGTTTACTGAGGGAAAACATCAAGAGAGTCATTCATATAGACTTCTATACAACCAGAGGAGTCGCCCCCTGGTGGTCAGGAGAGACAATGGACACGGTCAGGCGGACACGAGTGAGGTTGGAGAATAAAATACAGACTGAGAATAGCTTCATAATGCCAGATTAACATTTTGGGAACATTGACTCTGGCTCGTGTTCGCACGGGAACTTTCCAGTCGACGTTTTTTTCTCTGCAGCTCAGGATGAAAGGAGGAATATATATATATATATATATATATATATATATATATATATATATATATATATATATATATATATATATATATATATATATATATATATATATATGAAAGGATGTATTATAAATCCAGCTAAAATGAGAAAATTGTGCCACCTGCTGGTGTAACTGTGTACCTGCACTGTATATATACCGTAAAGGACTATGGGAAATCCTCAGTAACAAAGGATTTTTGCCAAGGTAACATGTCCGACTGTCTGTAGAAAAGTTGTGTAAATAATATGAAAGTATGTGAGAGTTGAGCGGGCGTTGTTTGTTGTAAAAGTATTGTTTTCACCTGGTTTTGTATTCTGTAAACTACTCGTTCTATTGTCAACATTAACGTCGCTGGTAGTTAGCTTATGCTAGTGCGACGAAAACGCGCAACACGAGCGCGCGACGCTAACGCGCGACGCTAACGCGCAATGCTAACACAACGTCATCTTTTTATACAGGAGCAGACTGTTACAAGTGTCCTTTTCCTTGTATTGAATGCAGGTATGTACAGTGTGTTGTGGTGTTTTGTATTTCTCATTTTCTTAAGAGAGAGATATTTTCTGTTTCATTTATTTTATTATGGTAAAAGAAACCACTATACGATCACTGTTTACTGTTCACCGTATTGATTCGGTATTATTCCTCAGTAGCAAAGGATTTCTGCCAAGAAGCAGACTGTTACAAGTGTCCTTTTCCTTGTATTGAATGCAGAATACGTCAATAAACCTGCGGTTGAAAACGACACGTCCCAGCTCCAGATGAATGCACTAGGAGACATCTCATAGTGTGTGTGTGTGTGTTTCTTTATCTACCGTTGTCGTCTCGCTCCTGGTTATTTAAACTTCCTCCATTCTCTCTCCTCCCTCGGCCTCGGCCATGACATCACCGTCCTCCGTGCGGTTGGGTTCTACTCGCCGCTGCTATATTAAAACCACCCCCGGTTTATTTTCGCCCCTTCCTTTGATCCGTCCTCGTTAGAGCCGCCATGCCGCGGGGCCGCCAGCTCCACTTTATAAACCCTCGCAGTGTGTAAAATAAAACGCACACACACACACCGCATGGGGACAGAATCAGCAGTAAAACGCTGGGCGTGAAAGTGGAGCGGATCAAACCGGCCTCGGTGCCGTTCGGAGCGACGACGGGGCCAAGAGGCAGCGTGTGAAAACACACAGCTGGCGCTGTGAAGGTTGAGTCACTTATTCATGATTTGTTTGACTTCAGAGACTGAGGCCTGATACCAGAGCTCCCAGGTGGAGTGCAGGTGAAAACTGTCGTCGTGAATATGAAACAAAAACATGAGTCGTCTAGTTCTGGTGATGTACAGACGAGAAGCTGGACGCGTGAGCGGATGAACCTCCAGGAACGTTATTCACATTATTATTAATATTATTATCATTGACCGTAGGTTCTCGTTGTAGGTAGCTAGTGCTGCTGCTAGCTCCCTGCTAGCTGCTGTGCTGCCCGCGGGAGCTAGCAGCAGTACTAGCTGGCTACAGCAGGGAGCTAGCAGCAGCACTAGCTGGCTACAGCGGGGAGCTAGCAGCAGCACTAGCTTGCTACAGAGGGGAGCTAGCAGCAGCACTAGCTGGCTACAGAGGGGAGCTAGCAGCAGCACTAACTGGCTACAGCAGGGAGCTAGCAGCAGTACTAGCTGGCTACAGCAGGGAGCTAGCAGCAGCACTAGCTGGCTACAGCGGGGAGCTAGCAGCAGCACTAGCTTGCTACAGCGGGGAGCTAGCAGCAGCACTAGCTGGCTACAGAGGGGAGCTAGCAGCAGCACTAGCTGGCTACAGAGGGGAGCTAGCAGCAGCACTAGCTGGCTACAGAGGGGAGCTAGCAGCAGCACTAGCTGGCTACAGAGGGGAGCTAGCAGCAGCACTAGCTGGCTACAG
>NW_027175860.1:7500-17500 GCF_023055335.1 Clinocottus analis
ATTGATGGAGAGAATAATCAGAAGATGAAGATCTATAATGAATAAATAACCTGAAAGTGAAACATGTAAATATTTAACACATCGTCTTCTTCTCTTCTTATAATTACTTTACATTGTTAAAGAAGTTAAATAACCTCCTCTTCCTCCTCTTCCTCCTCTTCCTCCTCCGTCAGGTCAGAGGAAGGTGTTTGATCTTTCTCTGGGCAGCTGTTTGTTCCACAGCGAGGTTTACGAGAACGGATCGTCCTTTATCCACGACAACTGCACCGCCTGCACCTGCAAGGTACCTGCATGCACGCACATGCACGCACATGCACGCACGCACACACACACACACGCACGCACACACACGCACCTTCCTGTAATAATAAAATCAGTTTCATCTCTAAATCCCTCCACAACTTCTCTAACGCATGAATAAGAATGGAAGCCGGTGAGGATGACTCTGCTCTTCCTCTTTTATTTCCCAGGATTCAACAGTGGTTTGCAGGAAGCGCTGCTCTCGGCCGGGGGGTTGCCACGACGACCAGTGCTGCGAGGAGTGTCTGTCCTACGTGAAGGTGGAGGAGGTGAAGTACTGCAGGGTCCGGAACAAGATCTACAGGGTGAGAGGCTGGAGGACGGGTGGAGGAGGGGGGGGCGCGTCCTCGCCTGGGCGTCTCCTGACCTCTGCGTGACCTCTGGGTGACCTCTGCGTGACCTCTGTGTCCTGCAGGAAGGAGACATGTGGTCGTCGGCTAACTGCACGCTGTGCGCCTGCGTCGCAGGAAGTGTCGAGTGTCAGCCTAAACTCTGCGTGCCAATCAGCAGCTGCCCCTCGGTGAGTGACAGGCCCGCCGGCCAATCAGCAGCTCACGTCCCGTTTGCAGCGGTTTCACATCAGGAAGCTCTGAAACCTGACAGACGTGTAGAGTTTGTCTGTGGCCTCCAGACGCCGCTCATGAAAGGAAAACTCCACCAAATGATCCTGAGATTATGAATTATTCACTTTGTGTGACCGAGCGATGAAGGAACGCTTCTCAAAGAACCAACACACTGAAGATCTTGTTCTGTGTGAAATATTCCTTTAATGCAAAACTGGACAATGTTACATTGATATAACAATGGCAAGGTCACACACACACACACACCTGTCCCAAGTCATCACACAAGTCGTGTGTGTGTGTGTGTGTGCGCGTGTGTGTGTGTGTGTGTGTGTGTGTGTGTGTGTGTGTGTGTGTGTGTGTGTGTGTGTGTGTGTGTGTGTGTGTGTGTGTGTGTGTGTGTGTGTGCGTGCGTGCGTGCGTGCGTGCGTGCGTGCGTGCGTGCGTGCGTGCGTGCGTGCGTGCGTGCGTGCGTGCGTGCGTGCGTGCGTGCGTGCGTGCGTGCGTGCGTGCGTGCGTGCGTGCGTCTCTTTTGGAGACAGTGTGTCTCCTAACAGCCTTTTGTCTGTGTGACGTTTGAGTGACAGCGAAGAGGAGGTTCCCTATATTCATGCCCCTGAAAACCTGTGTGTGTGTGTGTGTGTGTGTGTGTGTGTGTGTGTGTGTCAGTTTGTCAAAGGCCCTCTTCAAAGAGAAAGGTTGTCCTTTGTGCAGAGTTTAGGACTCTGGAGTTTGTACTGAGTGTAGAGAGAATGTCTGTACGTGATGACAGACGAGGGGTGTGTGTGTGTGTGTGTGTGTGCGTGTGTGACAAAAATGAGTGTGTTTGAATGAAGGGCTTCCCGGAGGCAACAAAAACTAAGTGTGTGAAAAAGTCCTCTGATCTGCACTTCTGATGGAAGTTGAAACATACTGTACACACACACACACACACACACACACACACACACACACACACACACACACACACACACACACACACAGTTTCCTGTTACACACACAGTTGTGTGAACTTTTCCTCCGTCTCTTTCTCTTCATCTTATTTCTGTTCTTTTTATCTCATTTTCAGTCATTTTGAGTTGTGTTTTCATTCTTGGCATCAACAACAGACTTAAGTCTCTCGTGTCTCTATTGTCTTTAGTGTCTCTATTGTCTTTAGTGTCTCTAGTCTAACGTCTCTATTGTCTCTAGTCTAACGTCTCTCGTGTCTCTATTGTCTTCAGTGTCTCTAGTCTAACGTCTCTCGTGTCTCTATTGTCTTCAGTGTCTCTAGTCTAACGTCTCTCGTGTCTCTATTGTCTTCAGTGTCTCTAGTCTAACGTCTCTCGTGTCTCTATTGTCTTCAGTGTCTCTAGTCTAACGTCTCTCGTGTCTCTATTGTCTTCAGTGTCTCTAGTCTAACGTCTCTCGTGTCTCTATTGTCTTTAGTGTCTCTAGTCTAACGTCTCTCGTGTCTCTATTGTCTTCAGTGTCTCTAGTCTAACGTCTCTCGTGTCTCTATTGTCTTTAGTGTCTCTAGTCTAACGTCTCTCGTGTCTCTATTGTCTTCAGTGTCTCTAGTCTAACGTCTCTCGTGTCTCTATTGTCTTCAGTGTCTCTAGTCTAACGTCTCTCGTGCCTCTATTGTCTTTAGTGTCTCTAGTCTAACGTCTCTCGTGTCTCTATTGTCTTTAGTGTCTCTAGTCTCTCGTGTCTCTATTGTCTTTAGTGTCTCTAGTCTAACGTCTCTCGTGTCTCTATTGTCTTCAGTGTCTCTAGTCTAACGTCTCTCGTGTCTCTATTGTCTTCAGTGTCTCTAGTCTAACGTCTCTCGTGTCTCTATTGTCTTCAGTGTCTCTAGTCTAACGTCTCTCGTGTCTCTATTGTCTTCAGTGTCTCTAGTCTAACGTCTCTCGTGTCTCTATTGTCTTTAGTGTCTCTAGTCTCTCGTGTCTCTATTGTCTTTAGTGTCTCTAGTCTCTCGTGTCTCTATTGTCTTCAGTGTCTCTAGTCTAACGTCTCTCGTGTCTCTATTGTCTTCAGTGTCTCTAGTCTAACGTCTCTCGTGTCTCTCGTCTCTTTCAGAATAAGATCCTGAACCGAACCGGCTGCTGTCCGGTCTGCACTGAAAGTGAGTCCAGCTTCCTGTTTTCATCCATCCTTCTGTTTCTACTCGTCCTTCTGTTTCTACTCGTCCTTCTGTTTCTACTCGTCCTTCTGTTTCTACTCGTCCTTCTGTTTCTACTCGTCCTTCTGTTTCTACTCGTCCTTCTGTTTCTACTCGTCCTTCTGTTTCTACTTGTCCTTCTGTTTCTACTTGTCCTTCTGTTTCTACTCGTCCTTCTTCCGCCCCTGTTGACTGTGTGTGTGTGTGTGTGTGTGTGTGTGTGTGTGTGTGTGTGTGTGTGTGTGTGTGTGTGTGTGTGTGTGTGTGTGTGTGTCCTCTGCAGAGCCGGGTGTGTGCACGGTGTTCGGGGACCCTCACTACAACACCTTTGACGGCAGGACCTTTAACTTCCAGGGCACGTGTCAGTACGTGCTGACCCGCGACTGCTCCGCCTCCGGGGGGCGGGGCAGCAGCTTCATGGTAGGGCGGAGTCGAGCCCCCGGCACCGACACTGCACTGGTTAGACGAGCGTTTTCTCACGGAGCTTTCCGTTGGCGGAGCAGGTGCTGGTGAGGAACGACGCCCGGCGCACGCGCTCCTTCTCCTGGACGCAGTCGGTGGAGGTGCGGCTGGCCGGCCTGACGCTCGGCCTCCACCAGCACCTCACGGTGCGGAGGAACGGCTCCCGCATCGCGCTGCCCTTCCACGGGCCCGGCGTGCACATCGACCTGGACGGGTACCTGCTGAAGCTCACCACCATCGCAGGTCAGCTTCTGCTTCCTCTTGTGGTTCTAGTTCTGTTCTACTTCCTGTATCATCTTACTCTTCATTTAATTATTATGCGATGACAATTATTTACTGTATTTACTTTAAGATTTATACGTTATTCATCTCCAGAGGCAAAGTTACATAAACATACACATATTAAGTATGGAAAATACTCAATGTATACAATAAAATAGCAGAACATATTACATTTGAATTAAAAAATAAAGAAAATGCAAAGTGTATACAATGTATATAAAGTATATACAGTGTATCTAAACTGTATATACACTGTATATACTTTATATCTACATACAGTATATGTGCACCATGTATACACCATGTATACACCATGTATACACTATGTATACATGGTGTATACATAATGTATACACCATGTATACACTATGTATACACTGTGTATCTATAGTGTATATATAAAGTGTATCTATAGTGTATATATATAAAGTGTATCTATAGTGTGTATATATATATATATATAGTGTATCTATATATATATATAAAGTGTATCTATAGTGTATATATATAAAGTGTATCTATAGTGTATATATATATATATATAAAGTGTATATATATAAAGTGTATCTATAGTGTATATATATAAAGTGTATCTATAGTGTATATATATATATATAAAGTGTATCTATAGTGTATATATATAAAGTGTATCTATAGTGTATATATATAAAGTGTATCTATAGTGTATATATATAAAGTGTATATATATAGTGTATATATATAAAGTGTATATATATAGTGTATATATATATGAAGTGTATATATATATAGTGTATATATATAAAGTGTATATATATAGTGTATATATATATGAAGTGTATATATATAGTGTATATATATAAAGTGTATATATATAGTGTATATATATATGAAGTGTATATATATAGTGTATATATATGAAGTGTATATATATGAAGTGTATATATATAGTGTATATATATATGAAGTGTATATATATAGTGTATATATATATGAAGTGTATATATATATAGTGTATATATATATATATGAAGTGTGTATATATATAGTGTATATATATATATAAAGTGTATCTATAGTGTATATATATAAAGTGTATCTATAGTGTATATATATAAAGTGTGTATATATATATATAGTGTATATATATAAAGTGTATCTATAAAGTGTATATATATAGTGTATCTATAAAGTGTATATATATAGTGTATCTATAAAGTGTATATATATAGTGTATCTATAGTGTATATAAAGTATGATAGGGTTATGCTAGGCGATGCTCCCGCTCGGTTGCGTAGAAGAAGAGTAAGGGCGCCTCTGTCTCCCCCTGCAGGTCTGGAGATCACATGGGACGGCGACAGCTTCGTGGAGGTGGTGGCGGCCCCGCACCTGCGCGGCCGCCTCTGCGGTCTGTGCGGCAACTACAACGGCCACAAGCGCGACGACACCATGGGCGGCGACGGCCAGTTCAAGTTCGACGTGGACGAGTTTGCCGAGTCGTGGCGAGTCGAGGGCAACGAGCTCTGCTCCCGGCAGCCGCCGCCGCCGCGCCGGCCGGCCTCCTTCCTGTGCCCCGGCAGCGTCAAGGTCAAGCTCCGCGCGCACCGCGAGTGCCAGAAGATCAAGTCGTGGGAGTTCCAGAAGTGCCACCGTGTGGTCGACTTCGCCTCTTTCTACAGGTGAGGACAGGGAACTTACACCGCCTTTACGGCAAGTTGTGGTCTCCCTGATGTGGTTTTAGTGATGAAGAGTAGAGAGGCAGAATAAACAAGGACAATTTGACTGTTTAGCCTTCAAAGAATCAATCCCCCCTCGACTGAAAGATTATTTAAAACTAAGCAAATATATTAAACAACACAACCAAAACAGATGTATTGAACACCATAAGTAATATATACGTGAATATAAGTTAACATAAGTGAAATATATGTTGTGTTCTGGTTTGTTAGAGTTGGACTTTACAGCTGCATCATTTAAACTAATAATCATCCTGAAAGTCATTTTTTTATCGTTGGACCTGAAACCTTTGCATGTCTTTCTGTCATCTTCATTTCCTCTCAGCCAGAAACATGTGGACTGATATTTACACATCTGAACATCTCTCATGTTCTTTTATTAGAACAACTGAATTGAGGCATTTCATGGTTACCAGTTCAGACCAAACAAACTCCCCTCAATAGCCACAAAAATGCCCCATTTATCATGTGAAACATACAAAACACTTTTCCATCGTTTCTGTTCCCATCGCCTCTTTGACTCCTGACCACCTTTAGGGGGAAAACATTGAAATCTTTTTTTGTGACGTCTTGTTGTGTTACTGCCCAAAGGCAGCAGCCTGCTGTTGTCACGTGCGCCTGACGCTGTTTTGGGTGAACGCGCCCCGGTCGCCCTGGAGGTGTTAACCACTTGTGTGCCAAAGCCAAAGTAGTGTTACTCCAACCTGTCCAAAAACACAGGTTTATCGGAGCATCAACATGAGATAACCGTCGCTTGAGGATGTGATCTGATTAGTTAGCTCGCTAGCTAGCTTGCTACTTGGCTGGTTTTCTGTACCGACGCGCGTCTTTCTCCCCCTGCTCTCTGTAGGTCGTGTGTGACGGACATGTGCGAGTGTCCGGTCCATAAAAACTGCTACTGCGAGTCCTTCATCGCCTACAGCCGAGCCTGCGAGAGGGAGGGCGTGCCCGTCCTCTGGCGGGCCGACGCCGCCTGCATGGGTGAGTGACACGCGACTGTGATAGCATTTAAAGTTACCTTCCTGAAAAAATACTTTTCAGTTCTTATTTTGCAGCAAAATCATTTCTTTATACATATTTAACTGTTGTTTTTTTAATTATAACGCATGTACTGTAAAAGTTGGGTTATAATCTGCTTCTACTTTGGGTGGGTGTACTTGCCTGACGTTTTTGGGGAATGAAGCATCTGAACATGTGAGATAACGTTCTCTAACCTTCTTCTCTCGTCCTCTTTCAGCGACCCAGTGCAAACACGGCGCCGTGTACGACACCTGCGGGCCGGGCTGCACCAAGACCTGCGACAACTGGAACGAGATCGGGCCGTGCCACAAGCCCTGCGTGGCCGGCTGCCACTGCCCCGCCAACCTGGTGCTGTTCCAGGGACGCTGCATCAAGCCCACGGCGTGCCCCGGCCGGTGACCCCTGTGACCCGAGGGGGGGGGGGCTGGTTTAGGGAGGGACGATCGTTCAGAGCATCACAATTAGGGAAATCAAACAAGGACACCAACGGGGTCGACGGATCAGATGCGAGGTACTCAGGGGCCTGAACTCAAGACGTTTGGTTGTCGCACCACCGGCAGCTGCCGCCGGAGGCGCCAATTCCAGCCTTGCAGAGGAAGAACTGAACTCCCAAGAGGAAAGGAAACTCAGGCCCCCTCACCTGCGTATTTGGAGATGTTTTCTGTCTCCAGGGATCCTCAGGCACCTACTGGACTTCGGCTCGAGCCAAAATGGCGGCCGTGTTCCTTTTACCGACACTACCGACGAGGAGGAAGCCGAGCATCGGCCTTTTTTTGGAACGAGCTCCAACGAAAGCGGAGAAAACTCGCTCCGATGCTCCCAGTCGAAACCCGCCCCCCTCCATCATTCAGACTGTAAGCTAGCCAGATTTATATGAACGACAAACAGCTTTTATATTATTGTTCTAATTATTATTTGTTGTTGATGTTAATTTATATATCGGTCAGAGACGTGTCGTACGTAGCAAGAGCCAGAATCATGAACAGAATTGCGTTATAAATGATTTTAAAGGGAAACAAAAAAGCTATTTATGTATTTGTTTGTGTACTTTTGTGTTACCGTTTGAAGAGAAATGCCCAAATGTGATTCAGTCGTCGCTCCATCGCAGGGAAAAAGTACTGTACTGTGTGACAGGTTGAAGCAAATGTTTAATTATTTAAAGACCAGCAATATAATCTTTTATCAAAAGTTCATTTTCGACTGCTGTCTTTACTTTTTCTCTCAAGTGTTGAAACCGTTTCGCAGGACGAGACGAAGGTCGACGGTTCAAATCCAAACCCAGAAGATAAAAACCAGAAAATATAGCTTCATATGACTTGTTAAAAGAAACACCCAAAAAATGTAAAAGGTTCAAAACCAAAGTGCCAAAGTTTAAAGATTATTTTCAACAACTTGTACTCATATACAATACACAAAAATCAAAACATCTTATTTTACAAACGTAAATAATAAATTTATATAACTGCTGTAGAATTTGATGCATTTTAGCTTTGTACTTCTCTTCATGAAAACTTCATTCATCCTCAAAATAAAAGTTCCTCCAATAATCCAAAGTTACATGAAGGCGAGCGACGGCTTGTAAAATGATCACAAAGAACAAAAATACACATTTATAATATTTACACGCTTTTTAATACACTTCAAATTTGTACAGACATTTCACACGAACGCAATCGCTAAAACGAAACGAGAGAACCGCAGAACCGAACACAGCGGCGTCCTGCAGGAGTGCGGTTCTCCCAGATAGAACTGGTTCTCACGTAATAATAATAATAATTGTTGCTGCACAATGTGACACGATGAGAAGAAGCTCGACTCTTTGGCCTTTTCAGAAAATGACACATTCGGCTTTTCAGTCCCGACTAAGGCAAGACACGGTCGCGTTATGTTAATGATTAATGAATGATTAATTCATGATTAATGATTAATTAATGTGAGTGTGACGAGAACAATGAGCTGTTCTCCGCCTGGATGTAAAATAATAGAACAGCAAACTAAAGCTCCTCTCTAAATGTGAATGACTTGAACTGATTCTTTGAACCGTCAGTAACTCATCTGGCTCTGGGCGAGTGGGAGGAGCTACCGACAGGACACGCCCACAGGCAGTTAGTGGGCGGAGACTCCAACTTGCATTCAACTGTGTTGCTAACGACGACGTTCTCACCCAGCGACACGCTGTCAGTGTGTGTGCAGCGCACGAGGTCTGCAGGTCTGATTACACCTGAAGGGGGCGCTGCACCAACACCATGAGACAAACTAGAGACCAAAAACAGAAAGTAGAACATGTGTTGGGACCTCAGCTGTTCACATGAATACATTCTCATGTTATTCTCATGCACTCGCTCATTAAAATAATAAAGTCATCAAACAATTCAGCCCATACGCAGTGAGACTGCGGCTGTGAGGCACGTAGGAACCGGGACGTCGCTCATCAAAGCCCCGCCCCTTATCCATGATGAGAACAGGAAGTAGAGGGAAGGAAGGAAGAGCTGCTGGGAGGGAATAATCTCCAGGGCCGAGGCCACCGTTTAACAATATAAATCCCATTTAACTGCACAAATACCACGGTGGCCCAAATGTAACGCTGACAACATTTTTTGTATTTTGAATGAAAAAGTTAGGAATTATTAACCATAGCTGCGCTTGTTGCCACAGTTAGATAAAAAGACAGTGCAGTATAAACAATCAGTATAATCAGAGGTTTTTTTACAAGAATTTAATATTTAAAGTGTGGGATTTAGCGCCATCTAGTGGTGCGACTGCAGATGACAATTATATTATTATATTATATTTCCGCCAATAGATAGCTCTGAATCCTTTTAATTAAAAACCCAACAATTTAAAACAACCTTTTTTTATTTAATTTTTTTGCTGTCCAACTTGTTTTATACATGTTTTTATTGGAGGAAATGCTTTAAGTGTTGCTCTCTGAAAATACTGTCACCGCATCTCATTTGGGCCAAAACGGTCATTTAAATGGTTTTATTTCCTTCTGCTCTGCAAAGAGCAAAACCTGTCGCATGTTAAACCATGTATCGCAGTGTGACGCAACAACGCAGCACGGTGACGCAACAACGCAGCACGGTGACGCAACAACGCAGCACGGTGACGCAACAACGCAGCACGGTGACGCAACAACGCAGCACGGTGACGCAACACGGTGACGCAGCACGGTGACGCAACACGGTGACGCAGCACGGTGACGCAACAACGCAGCACGGTGACGCAGCACGGTGACGCAACAACGCAGCACGGTGACGCAGCACGGTGACGCAACACACAACACACGAGCACACAGGAAGACAACACACTCCATCGTCATGACAGCACGTGTGAGTCTGGAGGGCGTCGTTACAGAGTTTGGTTTTGGGAAAACCTTACGTACGTGTACGTGTGTGTGTGTGTATGTGTGTGTGTTACTGTCAAACCTTAACATGAGCCAACACACTGGGCATCTCCCATCATGCCCCAGTTTCATCATCACTGGTTAAAAGCCACAGTCCGTCTCCGTC
>NW_027175861.1:2500-29721 GCF_023055335.1 Clinocottus analis
AATTACATCTCACTTGCCTCCCCTTTCCACTTTCCTCCAACTTTGGACATGAATATTCCGGCGGAGCCGCTGTGCACAGGACACGCCGCGCAATATGTCGCTTAATTAAAAAAAGCATGATGTGGGAGATGAAACAGTGAGGCAGCTCAGACTCGCTGTGGCGACGGAGGACAGAAGAAACTCAGCCTCTTCTCTCTTCAGAGGACACAGAGGAGCTGCTGCTTTAACCTCCTCCTCATCGTTCTTCTTCTGCCGATTGAATCCTCAAACATCTGGAGCACGGGCCTCTGGCAGGACGCTGCAGCTACAGGTTGGTCCTCAGCTCCTTTTCACATTCAACTCATTATAAAAGCACGGAGGCAAGTTTTTAATTTGAGGAACATTCAAATATATTTCTAATTGAAATGTCTGTATGTTTTAGAGCATCATGAGCCAGCACTGACTGACGATGACTCATCAGCTCATAGAGTGACCTGCCAGGGTAAAATCATATTTCAAATATTAATATCAATTCATATATGTTTGGTTGTGGGCTTTTTTGTAATATACAAAAATAAAAGTATTCAAATTGTACTTTGTTGTTCTATCCTGAGCCCAACCTAACCTAGCCTAGCCTAGCCTAGCCCAACCTAGCCTAAGCTAGCCTATCCTAGCCCAACCTAACCTAGCCTAACCTAGCCCAACCTGACCTAACCTAGCCCAACCTGACCTATCCTAGCCTAACCTAGCTGAGCCTAACCTAGCCTAGCCTGACCTAGCCTAACCTAGCCCAACCTGACCTATCCTAGCCTAACTTAGCTGAGCCTAACCTAGCCTAGCCTGACCTGTCTAGCCTAGCCTAAACTAACCTAACCTAGCCTAACCTAGCCTAGCCTGACCTAGTCTAGCCTAGCCTAAACTAACCTAACCTAGCCTAACCTAGCCTAGCCTGACCTAGTCTAGCCTAGCCTAAACTAACCTAACCTAGCCTAGCCTGATCTAGTCTAGCCTAGCCTAAACTAACCTAACCTAGCCTAACCTAGCCTAGCCTGACCTAGTCTAGCCTAGCCTAGCCTGACCTAGCCTAGCCTAGCCTAGCTTACAGCCTGCTCTAACTCCTTGGCTTGATGCCTTGTCATTCCTCTGTAACAGCAGTAGAGTTTACTTTACTGGACCTCAGTGTTTCTCCTGCTGTTGTTTTTCTTCTCTCAGCTTTATTTTCGCGGCGTCTCTCCAACATTTGGCCGTGCGCCAGAGTTTCTGCACAAAAGGTGGCGTCCTCTGGAGTTCAGGGGGCGTGGCCTAAGCGAACGTGGAGGATGTGGAGGTTCAGGGCGTTTGAGCCTCTGCAGTTGAGAAGTGTTGAAGGCTGCGGACACAACGCCACTAAACACGATGAAGGTGAATTGATATCGGACAATAACGTGTATTACACTGTAGAAGACCTTTGTGTTATTGTTATATGAACAATACTTCATGAACGCCGTCAGCGCCCAGCTGGAGGAAACAGTGACTTCAAACCAGAAAGTCCCCAAAAACAAACCTTCATGAATTTAAATTAAAAAATTAAAATTAGTGCTCAGCAGTTTTCCACTTATGGTAATAGGAAACAACTGTTGGACAAATTATTGGCTTCTCACAATTTTAATTAATAAAACCAAACATAATCTGTGATGAATTGGAAACGGACAAACAATTTATTAGCAAGCGGCCTGATGCTGAGGCCCAGCAGTACAATTTCTCAAATACAATAATGAAAACATTTAACAACAACAACACCAGCTATTTCAGTAATATGTATTTATTAATGTACATAAACTGCATTAAAGCCCCATGAAAGAAACACACAAGCTGCTGCACAAAGTGTTTCCCGCCCTCTCAGAGGACGACGGCTTGAAGTAAACACGCCGGAGTGGATGCTACGAAACGTCGTCTGAATAATCCGTAAGGACTATTGTTCCGTTAGCGAGCTAAGCTAACGACTAGTTTCATTTTCCCGCTTCAGTGGCCTTTTTATTGAAGACAAAGGGTGTGTGTTGGTGGACAAGATGGTGGACACAATACCAGGGGAAGCGAACAGAACGGCAGAGACAGAAGCAACGGGAGGGCTTGTGTTCGGTGCTCAGCGCTAACTCGGCAAACAGACTGAACACATCGTCTCTCCGGCTGCAGGCGTCCAGCATGCTCTGAGTCTGATGCTCCTCCGGGATCCTCTGGGGTCCTCTGGGATCCTCTGGGATCGTCTGGGGTCCTCTGGGGTCCTCTGGGATCCTCTGGGGTCCTCTGGGATCCTCTGGGGTCCTCTGGGGTCCTCTGGGGTCCTCTGGGTCGTGTCCGGACTCTGGAGAGTCGTCATCTGATCGGAACATCTTCGTTTCAAAGGTTTCTAAAGAAATACTGAACCCTCTGTACAAATGACGTGTAGTGTAGCTGAGAGAGTAGTACTACTTGTCCACTACTGTGTATCTGAAGGAAAAACCAGGTCCAGGCTGGGAGCGGCCTCTGGAAGCCAGAGATCTCAGAGAAGTCATTAGTATTGATCCCCCTGCAGATGTGTTATGCTCATTTTGTAATATTGGAGTCGATGCACCGCCACAGCGCCGCGGCTCTTCAGCTCCGTGGTCATCAGGACGTTGGAGCTTTTCAGCCTCCATCTTTGTGTCAAGGGAGGAAGTGCTGCAGGCAGAAAGGTTTTCAGAAGAGCTTCACAGCAACAACTGTGGAATCATTAAAACAGAACTTGTGTTCATCGCTCGTTGGCTTGATGCTCGTCAAACGGAGGTCACGGCCTTTAATTTACCGCCACACAATAACCGGCACGTGGCGGCGTGGAACCATGTTTGAAAGCTTCCATCTCGCCATATGTCTCCACTTCGGCGCCGCCGCTGGACCGAGTCTGGCTGTTTTCTCCGGGATGTCGGGCGATGACCGCACGGCGGCGGTGAGCGCTCTACTGTCCCTAATGACGGGCGCTCTGGACGGTAACTCAGGCTCTATTGATCATGAAAACACTGCACTCCTCGTCTGGAGGAGAAAACATGCCGATAGAGCTTTCAAATGCTTTACTGCCCTCTAGAAACATCGACGTGGGGATATTGGCCGGTTTACACAGAAGGCAGGAAGAGAAAAGAAAGAGCGGGGCGAGGGGGAGGGAGGAAAAAAGATGGCCGCCGTCAAGCTGTTAGTCAGGAGAGCCAGATTTACTGTTTCTATTTCTCCATCGGGATCGATGGAGCGGTCGCTTCATTTCCTCCAACATCAATGCGTCGGAGCCGGTTCAGTTCGCCGCGTCCGCGCGGCCACGCGCAGCGTTAGCTGGGCGCTCGCGGTGGCGGCGCTCGCGGTGGCGGCGCTCGCGGTGGCGGCGGCCGCAGCGTCGTCCTGCTTTGTCGTCAGTGTGGTGGAACTTTCAGGACCTTTCTCCCGCTTCCTGCTCTGCGGCAGGAGGCTAAATGTTAGCTTAGCGCTTCACCGCGGAGGAAGGATGCTTTTTGTTGACCTCTCCCCCAACACTGAGACCAGGAAGCAGCGCAGAGACAAAGTGGAAGAAAACTGGTCCCAGCGCTCAAGAGCCCAACCTCCTTCCAGGCCATGACCTCACCTCCAGGGCGAGGAAAGGAGGCGGGGCTTAACACGCATCATGGAGCGTGAAGTCCAAGCTGCTCACAGGAAGTCCTGCAGGACGGCTGCTCACAGGTGTTCAACGCTCCTGCTTCCACCTCCTTCACCTCCTTTCACCTCCTCCACCTCCTTCACCTCCTTTCACCTCCTTTCACCTCCTTCACTTCCTTCACCTCCTTCACCTCCTTTCACCTCCTTTCACCTCCTTCACTTCCTTCACCTCCTTCACCTCCTTCACCTCCTTTCACCTCCTTCCACCTCCTTCACCTCCTTTCACCTCCTTTCACCTCCTTCACCTCCTTTCACCTCCTTCACCTCCTTCACCTCCTTTCACCTCCTTTCACCTCCTTCACCTCCTTTCACCTCCTTCACCTCCTTTCACCTCCTCCACCTCCTTCACCTCCTGCACCTCCTTCACCTCCTGCACCTCCTTCACCTCCTTCACCTCCTTTCACCTCCTTCACCTCCTGCACCTCCTTCACCTCCTTCACCTCCTTCACCTCCTTCACGCCCTTTCACCTCCTGCACCTCCTTCACCTCCTGCACCTCCTTCACCTCCTGCACCTCCTCCACCTCCTCCACCTCCTTCACCTCCTGCACCTCCTTCACCTCCTTCACCTCCTTCACCTCCTTCACGCCCTTTCACCTCCTGCACCTCCTTCACCTCCTGCACCTCCTTCACCTCCTTTCACCTCCTCCACCTCCTTCACCTCCTCCACCTCCTTCACCTCCTTTACCTCCTTCACCTCCTTTCACCTCCTTCACCTCCTTCACCTCCTGCACCTCCTTCACCTCCTTTCACCTCCTTCACCTCCTCCACCTCCTTCACCTCCTTCACCTCCTCCACCTCCTCCACCTCCTTCACCTCCTTCACCTCCTTCACCTCCTCCACCTCCTTCACCTCCTTCACCTCCTTCACCTCCTTCACCTCCTCCACCTCCTTCACCTCCTTTACCTCCTTCACCTCCTTTCACCTCCTTCACCTCCTTCACCTCCTGCACCTCCTTCACCTCCTTCACCTCCTTCACCTCCTGCACCTCCTTCACCTCCTCCACCTCCTTCACCTCCTTCACCTCCTTCACCTCCTCCACCTCCTCCACCTCCTCCACCTCCTGCACCTCCTGCACCTCCTTGTGGTTCTGACCTTCAGAATAAAACCGTCTTCAAGATACGAGACGACCACAATGTTGAGATTGTGTTGCTTTATTTTTTTATTTTAATAAAAGCTGTTGTCCGGTTCTGCGCTCAGTGACATGTGTTGAGCTTGTCTTTCATCTGCTTCATGAGAATAAAATGAAAAGCAGATGAAAGCTGCTGCTGGAAAACACATGAATAATAAATCAAATCAAATCAATGAATTGCATTTTATTTGTATTTCAAACTATTTGCAATATTCTAACCTCACTGATATGTTCCTGATGATGAGGTTTCTTTATCATTTCAGACTTTTATTCAAGAACAAATTACAATTCTTAGGACATCAAGACTTTGTGAAAAGGACTTTTTAATAAAGTTATGGCATCTTAGGATTCAGAGTTTTATTCTTTATTGAAGATAGAAAGTCAAGCACTGAACTCCTACCTTCAGACCTGCGCCCGGCTGTTGCCTCCACATGGCTCTCATCATGGCGACGAGAAGCTACGATGCTAACAGCGCAAACAACAACAACAACAACAACAACAAAGGGGAGGAGCTACTCTTTCATGACGCCGGCATCGGCCATCTTGTGAAATGATATTTGATATTTAACACGTTGAAAACTGTGGAAACAATGTTGTCTCCTGTGAGGACGGAGCTTCAGTCCAGAAACGCTGTCGTTCGGTTAAGAAATGGAAAAATATGACAAAACGATATGCAAAAAGATTGTCTGATGGGGCATGCTGGGACTTAACATGGACGCAGGACGGTGCCCCAAAAGACACAAAATACAATCTGTCAATCATTTAGTTTCATCCAGTAGACATCACTCCACTGTGTCTACTGTGTCTACTGTGTCTATTGTGTCTACTGTGTCTACTGTATCCACTGTATCTACTGTGTCTACTGTATCTACTGTATCCACTGTGTCTACTGTATCTACTGTGTCTATTGTGTCTACTGTATCCACTGTATCTACTGTATCTACTGTATCTACTGTGTCTATTGTGTCTACTGTGTCTACTGTGTCTACTGTATCCACTGTATCTACTGTATCTACTGTGTCTACTGTGTCTATTGTGTCTACTGTGTCTACTGTATCCACTGTATCTACTGTATCTACTGTGTCTACTGTATCTACTGTATCTACTGTGTCTACTGTGTCTATTGTGTCTACTGTATCCACTGTATCTACTGTATCTACTGTATCTACTGTGTCTATTGTGTCTACTGTGTCTACTGTGTCTACTGTATCCACTGTATCTACTGTATCTACTGTGTCTACTGTGTCTATTGTGTCTACTGTGTCTACTGTGTCTACTGTATCCACTGTATCTACTGTATCTACTGTGTCTACTGTATCTACTGTATCTACTGTGTCTACTGTGTCTATTGTGTCTACTGTATCCACTGTATCTACTGTATCTACTGTGTCTACTGTGTCTACTGTATCCACTGTATCTACTGTATCTACTGTGTCTACTGTGTCTACTGTGTCTACTGTATCCACTGTATCTACTGTGTCTACTGTATCTACTGTGTCTACTGTATCTACTGTGTCTACTGTGTCTACTGTGTCTACTGTATCCACTGTGTCTACTGTATCTACTGTATCTACTGTGTCTATTGTGTCTACTGTATCTACTGTGTCTACTGTATCTACTGTATCTACTGTGTCTATTGTGTCTACTGTGTCTACTGTATCTACTGTATCTACTGTGTCTACTGTATCTACTGTATCTACTGTCTACTGTGTCTACTGTGTCTATTGTGTCTACTGTGTCTACTGTATCTACTGTATCTACTGTATCCACTGTGTCTACTGTATCTACTGTGTCTACTGTATCCACTGTATCTACTGTATCTACTGTATCTACTGTGTCTATTGTGTCTACTGTATCCACTGTATCTACTGTATCTACTGTATCTACTGTGTCTATTGTGTCTACTGTATCCACTGTATCTACTGTATCTACTGTATCCACTGTGTCTACTGTGTCTACTGTGTCTACTGCATCTACTGTGTCTACTGTGTCTATTGCATCTACTGTGTCTACTGTGTCTATTGTGTCTACTGTATCTACTGTGTCTACTGTGGCTACTGTATCTACTGTGTCTACTGTGTCTACTGTATCCACTGTATCTACTGTGTCTACTGTATCTACTTTGTCTACTGTATCCACTGTATCTACTGTATCTACTGTATCTACTGTGTCTACTGTGTCTACTGTATCCACTGTATCTACTGTGTCTACTGTATCTACTGTGTCTACTGTATCTACTGTATCCACTGTGTCTACTGTGTCTACTGTATCTACTGTATCCACTGTATCTACTGTGTCTACTGTATCTACTGTGTTTACTGTATCTATTGTGTCTACTGTATCTACTGTGTCTACTGTATCTACTGTCTACTGTGTCTACTGTATCTACTGTCTACTGTGTCTACTGTGTCTACTGTATCTACTGTCTACTGTGTCTACTGTATCTACTGTATCTACTGTGTCTACTGTATCTACTGTGTCTACTGTGTCTACTGTATCTACTGTATCCTCTGTGTCTACTGTGTCTACTGTGTCTACTGTATCTACTGTATCTATTGTGTCTACTGTATCTACTGTGTCTACTGTGTCTATTGTGTCTACTGTATCTACTGTGTCTACTGTATCCTCTGTGTCTACTGTGTCTACTGTATCTACTGTGTCTACTGTGTCTATTGTGTCTACTGTATCTACTGTGTCTACTGTGTCTATTGTGTCTACTGTATCTACTGTGTCTACTGTATCTACTGTGTCTACTGTGTCTACTGTATCTACTGTATCTACTGTGTCTACTGTATCTACTGTGTCTACTGTATCCTCTGTGTCTACTGTATCTACTGTGTCTACTGTATCTACTGTATCTACTGTGTCTACTGTGTCTATTGTGTCTACTGTATCTACTGTGTCTACTGTATCCACTGTGTCTACTGTATCCTCTGTGTCTACTGTGTCTACTGTATCTACTGTGTCTACTGTGTCTACTGTATCTACTGTGTCTACTGTGTCTACTGTGTCTACTGTATCTACTGTGTCTACTGTGTCTACTGTATCCTCTGTGTCTACTGTGTCTACTGTATCTACTGTGTCTACTGTGTCTAATGTATCTATTGTGTCTACTGTATCTACTGTGTCTATTGTGTCTACTGTATCTACTGTGTCTACTGTATCTACTGTGTCTACTGTGTCTACTGTATCTACTGTATCTACTGTGTCTACTGTATCTACTGTGTCTACTGTGTCTATTGTGTCTACTGTATCTACTGTGTCTACTGTATCCTCTGTGTCTACTGTGTCTACTGTATCTACTGTATCCACTGTATCTACTGTATCTACTGTGTCTACTGTATCTACTGTGTCTACTGTGTCTACTGTATCTACTGTGTCTACTGTATCCTCTGTGTCTATTGTGTCTACTGTATCTACTGTGTCTACTGTGTCTACTGTATCTACTGTGTCTACTGTATCTACTGTATCTACTGTGTCTACTGTATCTACTGTGTCTACTGTATCTACTGTATCCTCTGTGTCTACTGTGTCTACTGTATCTACTGTGTCTACTGTATCTACTGTATCTACTGTATCTATTGTGTCTACTGTATCTACTGTGTCTACTGTATCTACTGTGTCTACTGTATCTACTGTGTTGTGTATTAATGCTCTTCACCTGAAGCTTCTTCTAAGCGTTGTAGGCTTTGCTTTGTGTTTCTTGGATCTTCTGGTTGTCTCTCATGTTCACACTGAACCTCTTGGTCTTCATGAAGGACGAAGCTTCATGAGACGCTGGTGAGACTCCTGTGTTCTGCTTTCTTTAGTCCAGACTTTCCCGCTCTGCTATCACAGGATCCACCGAGCTAACCACGACATGGCGCTCCGGCTCTGACCCGCTGCCTTGCTCATGAGGCCCAACACACACACACACACACACACACACACACACACACACACACACACACACACACACACACCAGGAGAGTCTGCCCCACCTCGAGGCGCAGCAGATGCCCCTTTAGCTAGCATGCTAGCATGTCCGCGTTCACGCAACATGGACGTCTCAAAGCCTGAAACGAAGTCGTCCGTCTGGCTGCTGAACTCCACCTCCTCGTCCTCCTCGTCCTCCTCGTCCTCCTCGTCCTCCTCGTCTTCCTCATCCTCCTCGTCCTCCTCGTCTTCCTCGTCCTCCTCACAGGAAGGACGCAGCTCGGTGAGGACGATGAGGGGTTCGGTCCCGCCGGCCGGTGAACGTGACACCGTCGTTTAAAGCGAGCGCGACAACGAGGGCCGACATTAGCATGAGAAAGACCGACAGCAAGACACGCAGGAAGGAAGATGTGAGCGACTGCTGCAGAAAACAAACACTTGAAAGCATTGTGTCCTTTTTCCTTCCCTTCACACGTCTCCTCAGCACGGCGGCGGGTTCACAGCGTACGAGAAGAGGTTACAGCCCAGAATAGACATGAGACAGCTTCTCTTTTCAGGATTCCTATGAAACAAATATCACAAAACAGGCTTCTGCTGGAAAACGCTGCCAAAAAATAAAACCCAACACGCCGCCGCTCCATCAGACATGCTATGCATTTATATTTAAATCACATGTTTTCCTGCCTTTCTACCACTCACACACACTCACACACACTCACACACGCACACACACACTCACACACTTCCCCCCCCCCCCCCCCTCCCCACCTCTTCATTTCTGGCTTTGCCATTACTGGAGGTTTTTATGTGGAACAGAAAAAGAGGCTCGACCCTACAAATGTATTCGGCTGCTGTGACGCCGCCGAGCCCCAGAACCCCGGAGAACCCGGAGAACCCGGAGAACCCGGAGAACCCGGAGAACCCCGGAAACGCTGCTTTTAAATAACGGCTGCAGCAGGATCAGGATGCGCGCTGCGTGATTATGGAGCCGTCCACATCAAATATTCCATTCCCCTTTTCACACCCGGCATCATGAGTACAAAAATAAAAAAGAAGGGAAAAGGTGCGTCGTACCTGGAAGCTGTGAAAGAGAGAGAGACAGAAGAGGACGAGAGCAGCAGCGTGTCATCACACAACAGACACACAACCCTCTGCAGGTAAGACGACAACAGTCTGGACATTTGTGTAGTTTTCATGTGCAGAGCTTCTGCTGCTCGTCAGCACCACGACCAGAGCAAGAAGCTGTGAAGACGTCTTCATGTTCACACATGTTCATATGAAGAGGAACACGCCTTCATGTTCACACATGTTCATATGAAGAGGAACACGCCTTCATGTTCACACATGTTCATATGAAGAGGAACACGTCTTCATGTTCACACATACATGTTCATATGAAGATGAACACGCCTTCATGTTCACACATACATGTTCATATGAAGAGGAACACGCCTTCATGTTCATACATGTTCATATGAAGAGGAACACGCCTTCATGTTCACACATGTTCATATGAAGAGGAACACGCCTTCATGTTCACACATACATGTTCATATGAAGAGGAACACGCCTTCATGTTCATACATACATGTTCATATGAAGAGGAACACGCCTTCATGTTCACACATGTTCATATGAAGAGGAACACGCCTTCATGTTCACACATGTTCATATGAAGAGGAACACGCCTTCATGTTCATATGAAGAGGAACACGCCTTCATGTTCACACATGTTCATATGAGGAGGAACACGCCTTCATGTTCACACATGTTCATATGAAGAGGAACACGCCTTCATGTTCACACATACATGTTCATATGAAGAGGAACACGCCTTCATGTTCACACATACATGTTCATATGAAGAGGAACACGTCTTCATGTTCACACATGTTCATATGAAGAGGAACACGCCTTCATGTTCACACATACATGTTCATATGAAGAGGAACACGTCTTCATGTTCACACATGTTCATATGAAGAGGAACACGTCTTCATGTTCACACATACATGTTCATATGAAGAGGAACACGCCTTCATGTTCACACATACATGTTCATATGAAGAGGAACACGTCTTCATGTTCATACATGTTCATATGAAGAGGAACACGCCTTCATGTTCATACATGTTCATATGAAGAGGAACACGCCTTCATGTTCACACATACATGTTCATATGAAGAGGAACACGCCTTCATGTTCATACATGTTCATATGAAGAGGAACACGTCTTCATGTTCACACATACATGTTCATATGAAGAGGAACACGTCTTCATGTTCACACATGTTCATATGAAGAGGAACACGCCTTCATGTTCATACATGTTCATATGAAGAGGAACACGCCTTCATGTTCATACATGTTCATATGAAGAGGAACACGTCTTCATGTTCATATGAAGAGGAACACGTCTTCATGTTCACACATACATGTTCATATGAAGATCAACACGTATATATATATATATATATATCTGTATATATATATATATATATATATATATATCTGTATATATATATATATATATATATATATATATATATATATACATATATATATATATATATATATATATATATACATATATATATATATATATATATATATATATATATATATATATACATATATATATATATATATATATATATATATATATATATATATATATATATATGTATATCTATAGATATATATAGATATAGATATAGATATAGATAGATATAGATAGATATAGATATAGATATAGATATGTATACATACACATTAAACTCTGGATATCCCACGATGACGTCATCATGTTGGAGCATGAACTGGTTTCCTGTTTGTTGTTTTTTTCTTTACAGTGAAATGTTTTGATATAAAGATCATAAACATTATTATAATATAAAGTATATAAACATTATTATTATATAAAGTACATAATAATCATTATTGTTATGTAAAGTATATAACATTGTTATTATATAAAGTATATAATAATCATCATTATTATATAAATTATATAATATTGTTATTATATAAAGTACATAATAATCATTATTGTTATATAAAGTATATAAACATTATTATTATATAAAGTATATAATCATTATTAGTATATAAAGTATATAACATTATTATTATTATTATTATTATTATTATTATTATTATTATTATTATTATTAATTACTATTACATAAAGTATATACACATTATTGTAATATAAAGTATATGAACATCTTTATTATTAAAGTACATATCACATATATCCATCAGTGTATTAGTACCTGCAGTTTGGATCTCAATACTTCTTATTCATGAACATATACAACGTGAAGAGTTTATTTGTATTTCATTAATAAATCCAGAAAATGTCTGGAAGAAGAAAAGAGGAAGGAGGAGAAGGGAGGAAGGAGAAGAGAAGGAGGGAGGAGGGAGGAAGAGGAGGAAGGAGGAGGGAGGAGGGAGGAGGAGGAGGAAGGAGGAGGAGGAGGGAAGAAGAGGAGGAAAGAGGGAGGAGGAGGGAGCAGGAGGAGGAAAGAGGAGGAGGGAGGAGGAGGGAGCAGGAGGAGGAGGGAGGAGGAGGAGGAAAGAGGAGGAGGAGGAGGAGGAGGAGGAGGAGGAGGAGGGAGGAGGAGGAGGAAGGAGGAGGGAGGAAGAGGAGGAAGGAGGAGGGAGGAGGAGGGAGCAGGAGGAGGAAAGAGGAGGAGGAGGAAGGCGGAGGAGCAGGAGGCGCAACAGGCCCGCCCCCAGACGTCCCGTGGCGGCGGTCAGCCATTGGACGAGCTCTCTCTCTATTAGCGTGACAAAGAACACAATCATGGCGGATATGCCTGGATGCCGTTTTCATTAACTTTGCAATGATTTATTAACTAAAGTGTCAGAAGGCTGAGAAGCTGCAGGCTCACCAAACCACAGAAGAAGAAACATGCAACAAGAAACAGGAAAAATAATGCAAAGCACATAAATGTCCTCGTTGGGAACGAGTGAAGAGGAAGAGGAAGAGGGTTGAGGAGGAAGAGCTGTGAAGAACACAGCTCATGAGCTTCATCAGGTTCATCACTGACAAGAAGCCAACCAGCAGGACAGGGAGCTTCACCAGTGTGTCAGTACTGCTACAGTGTGTCAGTACTGTTACAGTGTGTCAGTACTGTTACAGTGTGTCAGTATTGTTACAGTGTGTCAGTACTGTTACAGTGTGTCAGTACTGTTGCAGTGTGTCAGTATTGTTACAGTGTGTCAGTACTGTTGCAGTGTGTCAGTATTGTTACAGTGTGTCAGTACTGTTGCAGTGTGTCAGTATTGTTACAGTGTGTCAGTACTGTTACAGTGTGTCAGTACTGTTGCGGTGTGTCAGTACTGTTACAGCGTGGCAGTACTGTTGCAGTGTGTCAGTACTGTTGCAGTGTGTCGATATTGTTGCAGTGCGTCGGTACTGTTGCAGCGCGTCGGTACTGCTGCAGTGTGTCAGTACTGTTGCAGCGTGGCAGTACTGTTGCAGTGTGTCAGTACTGTTGCAGTGTGTCAGTATTGTTACAGCGTGTCAGTACTGTTGCAGTGTGTCAGTACTGTAGCAGCGTGTCAGTACTGTTACAGTGTGTCAGTATTGTTGCAGTGTGTCAGTACTGTTGCAGTGTGTCAGTATTGTTACAGTGTGTCAGTACTGTTACAGCGTGTCAGTACTGTTGCAGTGTGTCAGTACTGTAGCAGCGTGTCAGTACTGTTACAGCGTGTCAGTACTGTAGCAGCGTGTCAGTACTGTTACAGTGTGTCAGTACTGTTACAGTGTGTCAGTACTGTTACAGCGTGTCAGTACTGTTGCAGCGGGTCAGTACTGTTGCAGTGTGTCAGTACTGTTACAGCGTGTCAGTACTGTAGCAGCGTGTCAGTACTGTTACAGTGTGTCAGTACTGTTGCAGTGTGTCAGTATTGTTGCAGTGTGTCAGTACTGTAGCAGGAACTCAGTGACATCATCAAACCATCCAGTGACATCATCAAACCCTCCAGTGACATCGAGACGTTCCCAGTGACCACAGGAATGTGAGCTCCAGTGAGTTGTGAGCAGAAGGAACATCAGTGAACCTGTTGGGTTCCAGGAAGAAGGACTCCAAGTGTTTGGAAGAGATGGAGCTCTCCTCCGCTCTGAGCTGATGGACCACCCGCTCCCTTCCTCCCTTCCTCCTTCCTTCCTCCCTCCTCCTTCCTCCTTCCTCCTTCCTCCCTCCTTCTTCCTCCTTCCTCCTTCCTCCCTTTCTTCCTCCTTCCTCCCTTCCTGATTTCTCCATCCTCCTTCCTCCCTTCCTCCTTGCTCCTTCCTCCCTTCCTCCTTCCTCCCTTCCTGATTTCTCCATCCTCCTTGCTCCTTCCTCCTTCCTCCTTCCTCCCTCCTCCCTCCTCCCTCCTGGTCCTCTGAACAAGGCAAGCAGCTGATGACGATGGGTTCAGCAGTGTGATTCAGAGGCTTTATAAATCCTGGTGAGTACATATTTCCGCGTGGGGAGAATTTATATGTTTCATTACGGCGCTCAGGTGCCGCTTCCCTCGTTACAGCGAGATATATGGAGGCGGCGAGGAGCAGGGGAGCAGGACAAAAGGGAGGACGGAGTCATTAGCGGGCTCTTATTTAATGGCCCTCCTCCGGTCGCGGTCCTCCCCGTCAGCTCTGAAGCTCATGAAGCTCATGGAGGACGTGAAGCTCATGGAGGACATGGAGCTCATGGAGCTCATGGAGGACATGAAGCTCATGGAGGACATGGAGCTCATGGAGGACATGAAGCTCATGGAGGACATGGAGCTCATGGAGGACATGAAGCTCATGGAGGACATGCAGCTCATGGATGACATGGAGCTCATGGAGGACATGGAGCTCATGGAGGACATGAAGCTCATGGAGGACATGAAGCTCATGGAGGACATGCAGCTCATGGAGGACATGGAGCTCATGGAGGACATGGAGCTCATGGAGGACATGAAGCTCATGGAGGACATGGAGCTCATGGAGCTCATGGAGGACATGAAGCTCATGGAGGACATGCAGCTCATGGAGGACATGGAGCTCATGGAGGACATGGAGCTCATGGAGGACATGAAGCTCATGGAGGACATGAAGCTCATGGAGGACATGCAGCTCATGGAGGACATGGAGCTCATGGAGGACATGAAGCTCATGGAGGACATGAAGCTCATGGAGGACATGCAGCTCATGGAGGACATGGAGCTCATGGAGGACATGGAGCTCATGGAGGACATGGAGCTCATGGAGGACATGCAGCTCATGGAGGACGTGCAGCTCATGGAGGACATGAAGCTCATGGAGGACATGCAGCTCATGGAGGACATGGAGCTCATGGAGGACATGGAGCTCATGGAGGACATGGAGCTCATGGGGACGTGGAGCTCATGGAGGACATGGAGCTCATGGGGACGTGGAGCTCATGGAGGACATGGAGCTCATGGAGGACGTGGAGCTCATGGAGGACATGCAGCTCATGGAGGACATGCAGCTCATGGAGGACGCCGGCGGCTGCCTAGCAGCTGCAATTTACACCAGGCGGCCGGATGCAGCAACGGGGAGGAAGAGGAAGTGTTAAACATTGTAATGTTGGATCGTTCAGCTTTTTCATAGCACCCGTCTCCTCCCCCCTCTTCCCCTTCCTCCCCCCTCCTCCCCCTCCTCCCCCCTCCTCCCCCCCCCCTCCCCCCTCCTCGACCCCTAACCCCTCCCTCCTCTCAGATGGAGAGAGACGAGCGCTAACGTTCCCTGTAGAGCGAGAAGAGGAACGCCTTCAGCCACGAACAGAGCTGTTTGCCCCGTGTGTGTGTGTGTGTGTGTGTGTGTGTGTGTGTGTGTGTGTGTGTGTGTGTGTGTGTGTGTGTGAGTGATGAAACACACTAACATGTGACGCTCTTCATCCTTTTCATTGTAACAATCTCTTTAAAGATGTCGTGTCATATTTGAATTGTTTCTATAAAGAAAGAACGTCAGAGGTTTAAAGTTCACGCAGCAGGATGGTGGAGCCTACGTTAACACAACGACACCACAACACAACGACACAACAACACAACAACACAACGACACAACAACACAACAACACAACAACAGAGCAACACAACAACACAACGACACAACAACACAACAACACAACGACACCACAACACAACGACACAACAACAGAGCAACACAACAACACAACAACACAACGACACAACAACACAACGACACAACGACACCACAACACAACGACACAACAACAGAGCAACACAACAACACAACAACACAACGACACAACAACACAACGACACAACGACACAACGACACAACAACACAACAACACAACAACAGAGCAACACAACAACACAACAACAGAGCAACACAACGACACAACAACACAACGACACAACAACACAACGACACAACGACACAACAACACAACGACACCACAACACAACGACACAACGACACAACAACACAACAACACAACAACAGAGCAACACAACAACACAACAACACAACAACAGAGCAACACAACAACACAACAACACAACGACACAACAACACAACGACACAACGACACAACAACACAACAACACAACAACAGAGCAACACAACAACACAACAACACAACAACAGAGCAACACAACGACACAACAACACAACGACACAACGACACCACAACACAACGACACAACAACAGAGCAACACAACAACACAACAACACAACGACACAACAACACAACGACACAACGACACAACAACACAACAACAGAGCAACACAACAACACAACAACAGAGCAACACAACGACACAACAACACAACGACACAACAACACAACGACACAACAACACAACGACACAACAAGACAACGACACAACGACACAACAACACAACGACACAACAACACAACGACACCACAACACAACAACACAACAACACAACAACACAACGACACAACAACACAACGACACAACAACAGAGCAACACAACGACACAACAACAGAGCAACACAAGAACACAACAACAGAGCAACACAACAACACAACAACACAACAACACAACGACACAACAACACAACAACACAACAACAGAGCAACACAACAACACAACAACACAACGACACAACAACACAACAACACAACGACACAACGACACAACGACACAACAACACAACGACACAACAACACAACGACACAACACAACAACAGAGCAACACAACGACACAACAACACAACAACACAACGACACAACAACACAACGACACAACAGAGCAACACAACAACACAACGACACAACAACACAACGACACAACAACACAACAACAGAGCAACACAACAACACAACAACACAACAACACAACGACACAAATACACAACGACACAACAACACAACAACACAACGACACAACAACACAACAACACAACGACACAACAACACAACAACAGAGCAACACAACAACAGAGCAACACAACAACACAACAACACAACAACAGAGCAACAGAGCAACACAACAACACAACAACACAACACAACAACACAACAACAGAGCAACAGAGAAACACAACAACAGAGCAACACAACAACAGAGCAACATGTGAGCATCATTATGAGATGATGAGCATCATCAGCGCTCTATCGTCCTCAGCAGTGAGCAGCAGCAGCGGTGAGCAGCAGCAGCGGTGAGCAGCAGCAGCAGCAGTGAGCAGCAGCAGCAGCAGCAGTGAGCAGCAGCATCAGTGAGCAGCGCAGCAGCAGCAGTAAGCAGCAGCAGTAGCAGTGAGCAGCAGCAGCAGTGAGCAGAAGCATCAGTGAGCAGCAGCAGCAGTGAGCAGCAGCAGCAGTGAGCAGCAGCAGCAGCAGTAAGCAGTAGCAGCAGCAGTGAGCAGCAGCAGTGAGCAGCAGCAGTAGCAGTGAGCAGCAGCATCAGTGAGCAGCAGCAGCAGTGAGCAGCGCAGCAGCAGTAAGCAGCAGCAGCAGCAGTGAGCAGCAGCATCAGTGAGCAGCAGCAGCAGTGAGCAGCGCAGCAGCAGCAGTAAGCAGCAGCAGCAGCAGTGAGCAGCAGCAGCAGTGAGCAGCGCAGCGTGGGGAGTCGGGCCGCCGGCCCCGGGCCTTGTTTGCTGTTTGGCCAGCATGAGTGTGTGTGTGTGTGTGTGTGTGGGGGGGGGGGGGCTCACCGGACACCACTTGGCTGCTCCTGACCTGCAGCTCGCCGGCTGGCCACGGGCTTGTAGCAGTTGGCAGGCGCCGCCGCGTCTCTGGCTCAGGACCCGCTGTCAGTTCGCAGCTTTTGACCCGGCGCGCTGAGCGGCGCGCTGGCTGCCGCTCACACAGGCAAACATTAGAGCGAGTAGCCGAGGGCCAGTTTGGCGGAGCAGCCGCGTTTAACGGCCGACGGCGCTGCAGCTTCGGCACCTGATGTTCTCAATCTGTCTGCGAGCCGCTTACCGCCGCCGTCCTCCGGCGGCTGCAGACATGCGAGCGGCAGCCCGGTGACACGCTGCTGCCGCTCGCAGTTCATGGAGGGAAACAACGCTGCGCCTCACAGCTCAGGACACGCCAACCTTCCTGAAGCCAACGGACCTCCTGCTGCTGTCGGGCTTCAACCCAACAAGCCTCTGTTCACACGCAGGAAATGAAGCTTCCAGAGCTTTCTCACATTCCTGTGGTCTCAGTTTTTACATGTCCACAGCATCTGACTCCTGTGATCAATGAGTGGAGACGTTCAGGAGGTCAGCAGGTCGTCAGCCGTCTGAGCTGCAGGTCAAGACGCTGGCCGTGGAATTTATAGACTTATCCAAATCCAGCATAACTAATAACACAATGAATATATGATAGAACTTCAATGAAGAGCTGGAACTCAACAACAGACGAGACAACAGACGAGACAACAGACGAGACAACAGACTCACAGTTACAATGATGTTCTATCCTGATTCATTCTCTTCATATATATATAAAATATACATCACGCAAACAAATCTACCCCATGATGTTAGTGTGGAAGAAGAAGAAGAAGAAGAAGAAGAAGAAGAAGAAGAAGAAGAAGAAGAAGAAGAAGAAGAAGAGGGGGATAAAGCTCAGGAGCAAGAGCCATGAATTCCCAAAACTAATCTGAGTATAATCAGGGCACTGCCCCAGTGTCCTAACCCCATCTACACACACACACACACACACACTCTCTCTCTCTCTCTCTCTCTCTCTCTCTCTCTCTCTCTCTCTCTCTCTCTCTCTCTCTCTCACACACACACACACAACGCGTCTGCCTACCCATAACCCCCAGTGTGTGGGCGGTAGTGTTCCCATGACCCACTTAACACATCTGGGTCAGCTGTATTCAACCGCCAGCTCTCACACACACACACACACACACACACACACAGGTACACAGGATGCAGGTGGTTTTAGCTCTACTGAGGTCTTATGACGATATAATCCAGCTCATGGCTGCAGGAAGCAGGTTGTGACTCAGAGGAGCTGTTACTCCTTGAGTTCCTGTAAGCTTCCCCCAGGTGAGCTTCCCCCAGGTGAGCTTCCCCCAGGTGAGCTTTCCCCCAGGTGAGTTTCCTCCAGGTGAGCTTCCCCCAGGTGAGCTTTCCCCCAGGTGAGTTTCCTCCAGGTGAGCTTTCCCCCAGGTGAGTTTCCCCCAGGTGAGCTTTCCCCAGGTGAGCTTCCCCCAGGTGAGCTTCCCCCAGGTGAGCTTCCCCCAGGTGAGTTTCCTCCAGGTGAGCTTCCCCCAGGTGAGCTTTCCCCCAGGTGAGTTTCCTCCAGGTGAGCTTTCCCCCAGGTGAGTTTCCCCCAGGTGAGCTTTCCCCAGGTGAGCTTCCCCCAGGTGAGCTTCCCCCAGGTGAGCTTTCCCCCAGGTGAGTTTCCCCCAGGTGAGCTTCCTCCAGGTGAGCTTTCCCTCAGGTGAGCTTCCCCCAGGTGAGTTTCCTCCAGGTGAGCTTTCCCCAGGTGAGCTTCCCCCAGGTGAGCTTCCCCCAGGTGAGTTTCCTCCAGGTGAGTTTCCTCCAGGTGAGCTTTCCTCCAGGTGAGCTTCCCCCAGGTGAGCTTCCCCCAGGTGAGTTTCCTCCAGGTGAGCTTTCCTCCAGGTGAGCTTCCCCCAGGTGAGTTTCCTCCAGGTGAGCTTTCCTCCAGGTGAGCTTTCGACAGGTGAGCTTCCCCCAGGTGAGCTTCCTCCAGGTGAGCTTCCCCCAGGTGAGCTTCCTCCAGGTGAGCTTTCCTCCAGGTGAGCTTTCGACAGGTGAGCTTCCCCCAGGTGAGCTTCCTCCAGGTGAGCTTCCCCCAGGTGAGCTTCCCCCAGGTGAGCTTCCCCCAGGTGAGCTTCCTCCAGGTGAGCTTTCCTCCAGGTGAGCTTTCGACAGGTGAGCTTCCTCCAGGTGAGCTTCCCCCAGGTGAGCTTCCCCCAGGTGAGCTTCCCCCAGGTGAGCTTCCTCCAGGTGAGCTTCCTCCAGGTGAGCTTTCCTCCAGGTGAGCTTCCCCTTCACCTGCGTGAAGGCTCTCCCGGGTGGCGTTCAAGGTCAAGGAGGAAAGTTAGGACATTTTTGCAGTGTTTCCTCTGCTAAAGGAGCTAAGGAAGGAAGCGTTGAAGCTTCCTTCCTTCAGCTGGAGAAGCTGGTTGCGGCTGCATGTGAACCGAGGAGGCAGGAAGCAAGGAGAGGAAGCGAGGAGAGGCAGAAGTGAGGAGAGGCAGGAAGCAAGGAGAGGAAGCAAGGAGGCAGGAAGAGAGGAGAGGAAGCGAGGAGAGGCAGGAAGCGAGGAGGGGAAGCGAGGAGAGGAAGCGAAGAGAGGAAGCGAGGAGAGGCAGGAAGCGAGGAGAGGAAGCGAGGAGAGGAAGTGAGGAGAGGAAGCAAAGAGAGGAAGCGAGGAGAGGCAGGAAGCGAGGAGAGCAAGCGAGGAGAGGAAGCGAGGAGAGGAAGCGAGGAGAGGCCGCAGAGCGCCGTGAAGCTCACGCAGCGCCGCCTGCATCGCTACACAAAATAATAAAATAATACAAAACTAAAAAAACACTTTTGAAGTATGTTTGTGTTTGAGGCGAAGGAGCAAAGGTGTGCTTCTGCGTTTGAGGCGAAACGGCAGGAGTGTGTGTGTGTGTGTGTGTGTGTGTGTGTGTGTGTGTGTGTGTGTGTGTGTGTGTGTGAGGAGTCCCTCTTGCCAGTTTAAAACCATCCGTAGCAGGTAAATGGCACGCTGTCCTCTTCACATGCCCGGTGGCTTTTCTCTTCCTCTTCACAGGGAGGAGTTCACAGGGCCAGTTAGCACCGTTCACAGCGGACCCCGAGGCTCCACTCACACACACACACACACACACACACACACACACACACACACACACACACAGAAACTCATGCACAATAGATTTTCTTTGAGCGCACACACACACGCACACACACACACACAAAACCACAGACACGTTCACACATAATCAGAGACTCTCGTAAATTCATGCAGCGGTTGTGCGTGCGTGCACACACACACACACACACACACACACACACACACACGCACACACACACACACACACACACACACACTTGGCCTGTGGCTACAGTGTTCAAACAGGCGTGATATTGAAATCCAGCAGCAGGAGAACAGTGTGTTTCCATGAGGTCCAGAGCAGGTTATTGATCAAGGTTAGTTTACTGTGAAAACTCTGCCTGTGGCCAAGGGCCATTCACACCGTGTGTGTGTGTGTGTGTGTGTGTGTGTGTGTGTGTGTGTAGGAACTCTCTGTACGGACACAGGAGAGTGCAGAAGTCAGTGTGAGACAGTGTGTAGGTGTGTGTGTGCGTGTCTCTGAGTGCATATTTGTGGAGTGCTGCTATGCTGTATGTAGCGTGTAGCGTGTAGCGTGTAGCGTGTAGCGTGTAACTTGGTGGTGGTCGTGGATGTTCTACCTGCGCGTCTGAGTCGATCAGCTGTTGAATCGTGACGCGCTTCAAGAGGCACGCCCACAGCGTTCAGAGTCTCCTCGCAGGCCTCTGATTGGTCCGGACCGCTGTGGGCGGGACAAACGCGTCACGGCCCGACGGGTCGGATCGTCATGCGAGCTCCTGACGCTGTGACGCTGCTGCAGCACGACTCTCTGACGTCAGCTCCACAACACCTTGTTGTGCCTCTGAGGCGTGAGGTACTTCCACCTTCTGGGAACCCAGTGACAGTCCTACCGCCTGCATTGTAATACCCAGCAGGCCCTATTCAGACAGTCTTTTGGCATAAAACACGTCATATTTTTCCGTTTTAAACCAACAGTTTCTGACTGAAGCTCCTTCCTAACAGGACAAGACTTTGTTTTATTGTGATTGTTGTTCAGGTTCTGATTCTTTAGGTCCTAATCTTTCCATAAAGGTCTTATTGACGCTCCAGGAGGCTTTCTGGGGAATCTGGATCACATCATGCTGGATGTTCATAGTTACCATCAAAATATCTTTTAAAAGGTTTTTTTTTGCAGATATACATTTTTTCCCAAGACTTTGCTGAACAAATACAAACAATAAACACAAGTATTGGAATTAATTTGGGGTTCATACGACGACTCAAGCGACAGGAGGTCTGGAGACAACACTGGTTTTCAACGGGTTGAATGAGAAGAGCGTCCTGCTTTACTTTATAGAGATTGTTCATCTTTGAGGTCATATTTCATATATTAAAGCTGATTCTGATATTATCCCTTTGTGCCTTCAGACAGCCTCGTTACGTCGAGAGCTGAGATTGTTCTGCACTTCATGATGTAAAACGTGAGGATGTGTTATACGCAGGAGCCTTAACGTTATCTCTGCAGAGTCAACACACCTGTCGGCATGAGCCTCTCTCTCTTCCTCTCTCGGACTCTTTTCCTTCCCCCTCAAACACAAACACAACCTTCCAGTTGCCTCCTTCCCCTCTGGACTAATAGCTCACATGAGCAGCTCTCCTGCTGCACATTCAGAAAGCATCCTGACGCCTGTGTTCTCTGAGTCCAGAAGAGTCACACCTCCTTCCTGCGGCGGCCGCTCGCTGTCGTCTGCCGCACATTAAAATAGATCCATACGCTGAAGCAGATGCTGGAATAAAGACGAGGGGGCTGGGAGACGGAGGGAAGAGTGGAAGTCAGAAAAGAGGAGAGATAAAAGAGGTCACCACTTTCCTCTCCTCTGACATCTCGCTGCTATTTTATGAGGAGAGAAAAAAGCATGCGGGATACAAATATAAATATATATAAATATATACGCCTTCCTGTGAAGCCCTGCATGCGTATGTATGAGGCTGTGTGTGTGTGTGTGTGTGTGTGTGTGTGTGTGTGTGTGTGTGTGTGTGTGTGGACTCAAACAGGACTTGTGTGTGTGTGCATGGTAAACTTTTACCATATTTTGGCTGCGCTGGGTGAGCGTATAGGTGTGAGTGGGTGTTTGTGTCCAATCTCCATATGAAGGTCGGCGCTCTGAGACCCAAACGGAGTAACAGACACACTTCACACATCTGCTGCTGGCGCCAGAGAACTGTGTGTGTGTGTGTGTGTGTGTGTGTGTGTGTGCGTGTGTGCGTGTGTGTGTGTGTGTGTGTGTGTGTGTGTGTCAGAGAGATTAGCAGAGTAGTAGCCAAGTTTCAAACTTTACAGAACAGGAAGTCCTGGCGGTCCTGAGCGCTCCAACCAGACTCGCTGGTCTCGTCTTCTTCAGGGACGAGTCCTCTGCTGATGATGTCATCACGCCGTTCAGCCCGTTCCTAAAGGTCAGAGAGCAAACCAGCAGTGCATGTGAAGCACTGAGCATTGAGTTGGATGCCACATTCTGGTCCAACATGGTCTCATAGTCAATGACAGCCTTTTCCATGTAACTCTAAATCACGCGTGGCGGCCATGTTTTCTGTCTTGGAAGCCTCCATCGCTGCATTCAGGACATCACTGTCTGGGATTTTGTCCGTCGCCATGTTTTCTTTTTGTTAACAAAGGTGCCAGCAGGGAGTAGCGTAGAGACTCTGTCTTCCTATATATTCATATATTAATGTATTAATGGGAAGTAGGAGCAGCAATCCTGCAGAGTAAAGTGAAGAAAAGACACTCAAACGCAGAATCTCTTCAGTCTCAATACTTAATATCAGAAATACACCGTCAATCAACAAGTTTCTCTTCACGCGTCAGTCAACCATTGAGCCAATCCGATTGCCTTGAACTTGAACCCACAACTCAAACACCAAACTTGTGCAAATGACAAAAAAAAGGTAAAAAACATCCTCACTTCCCAAAAACGAAAATAAAAACCTCCCTCTGAAGGTTTAAGATGTGAAACCTGCTCTCAGGAGGACGCATGAGCACACACACACACACACACACACACACACACAGACTCAGCCTCCCCGGCCGGTCAGTGTAATGGATGGTGAATCTGGTGCTTACTCATGCATACGGCTGACAAATTGTCCCCCTGCGAGCGCCGCCGTGTGATTTGTGAAAGACGGGACGCGTCAGGACGAGTCGCGGCTCGGAGCTGAAAAAAGAAGGGCAGCGAGGATACGGACACGGCGTCTGAAAAGGTGCATTTTGAAGAAAATTATATATGTGAGGGGCTTACGGGCCGCCGGGTGAGGATGAGCTGCTTCTCAGCAGAGCGTCTGGCTGAGACTGCAAATATGAGAGACAGGTTTGTAGCAATGACCTTGCTGTGAGGCGCAGTATGAACATGTTGCTCAGGACATGAACACCAGCAGCTTCTCTGGTGTGACTCATGGGACTGTGAGGTGGAACACAACGGCCACTTCGAAAGCGTAGAGAGGGACCCACATGCAGTCCAGAGGGCCCTGCTTACAGTATCATCTAACACACATACTGCTGTTGTTATAATAGAACCCACATGCAGTCCAGAGGGCCCTGCTTACAGTATCATCTAACAAATGTACTGCTGTTATAATAGAACCCACATGCAGTCCACAGGGCCCTGCTTACAGTATCATCTAACACACATACTGCTGTTGTTATAATAGAACCCACATGCAGTCCACAGGGCCCTGCTTACAGTATCATGTAACAAATGTACTGCTGTTATAATATCTCCACATGCAGTCCAGAGGGCCCTGCTTACAGTATCATCTAACACACAAACTGCTGCTGTTATAATAGAACCCACATGCAGTCCAGAGGGCCCTGCTTACAGTATCATCTAACACACATACTGCTGTTGGTATAATAGAACCCACATGCAGTCCAGAGGGCCCTGCTTACAGTATCATCTAACACACATACTGCTGTTGGTATAATAGAACCCACATGCAGTCCAGAGGGCCCTGCTTACAGTATCATCTAACAAATGTACTGCTGTTATAATAGTTCCACATGCAGTCCAGAGGGCCCTGCTTACAGTATCATCTAACACACATACTGCTGTTGGTATAATAGCACCCACATGCAGTCCAGAGGGCCCTGCTTACAGTATCATCTAACAAATGTACTGCTGTTATAATAGTTCCACATGCAGTCCAGAGGGCCCTGCTTACAGTATCATCTAACACACATACTGCTGTTGTTATAATCGAACCCACATGCAGTCCAGAGGGCCCTGCTTACAGTATCATCTAACACACATACTGCTGTTGGTATAATAGAACCCACATGCAGTCCAAAGGGCCCTGCTTACAGTATCATCTAACACACATACTGCTGTTGGTATAATAGAACCCACATGCAGTCCAGAGGGCCCTGCTTACAGTATCATCTAACACACATACTGCTGTTGTTATAATAGAACCCACATGCAGTCCAGAGGGCCCTGCTTACAGTATCATCTAACACACATACTGCTGTTGTTATAATAGAACCCACATGCAGTCCAGAGGGCCCTGCTTACAGTATCATCTAACACACATACTGCTGTTGGTATAATAGAACCCACATGCAGTCCAGAGGGCCCTGCTTACAGTATCATCTAACACACATACTGCTGTTGGTATAATAGAACCCACATGCAGTCCAGCGATCTCTGTCTTTAGTTTGTACAACAACCTGCAAATGCCCATTAACGTCTCATGGAAGTCTGTTTCAAACACATAGACTTTGACTCACAGTGAAGAGAGAGAGACTTTGACTCACAGTGAAGAGAGAGAGACTTTGACTCACAGTGAAGAGAGAGACTTTGACTCAGTGAAGAGAGAGAGACTTTGACTCACAAAGAGGAGAGAGACTTTGACTCACAGTGAAGAGAGAGAGACTTTGACTCACAGTGAAGAGAGAGAGACTTTGACTCACAAAGAGGAGAGAGACTTTGACTCACAGTGAAGAGAGAGAGACTTTGACTCAGAGTGAAGAGAGAGAGACTTTGACTCACAGTGAAGAGAGAGCGACTTTGACTCACAGTGAAGAGAGAGAGACTTTGACTCACAGTGAAGAGAGAGAGACTTTGACTCACAAAGAGGAGAGAGAGACTTTGACTCACTGTAAGTCCAGATAATTTGGTTTAAAAGCATTTATTGTAGAATAAAGCGGTAATTTATCTGAGACTGTAACGCAGAGAAAAGCAGCTCTGCAGATCTTTCAGAAGCAACGTTGACTCTAATAATTATTATTGTGCGTGTGCACAGGTATGTGCATGTGTGTGCATGTGCATGTGTGTGTGTGTGTGTGTGTGTGTGTGTGTGTGCGCGCGCGTGCGCGTGTGCGTGTGTGTGTGTGTGTGTGACGCTCCTCACCGCCTCTCAGGAGCAGATTAGGCCGCTTAGCGCTCACCACATGGCGGCTGATGACCGGGGGGGGGGGGGGGGCTGGGTGGGGGAGGTGCGGTATGGGGTGCTCATCTGCCCCCCCCCCCCCCCCATCCAACCAAACGACCCCCGCCAAGTCGCCCCCATACTGCCCGCGGGGCGTCGTCACGGTGACAGCAGTGTGACAGTAATCTTCCAGTGACACTTTTCTGTTTTTCCTTTCTTTCTGTTTTTTATTTTTAATGGGAGAGAGGGGGCGGGGGCGGAGGGGGGAGGGGGGGTATTGTCCCCCCCCCCGCCCCCTTCCCCCTCACCCCACCCAGTTGTACCGTGACACGTACACGATTGCCCCCGGAGAAGCAACAACGCGGCACAATGCCGAGCAGCAGAAGCTTCTTCCCTCGCCTCTAAAAATACTTCCACACAAAGCTTCTGATAATCGGTTTATGCAACGATGCACCGGCGGCTGGTAATGTACCCCCCCCCCCCACCCCCCCACCACCAACACACACCGGGCTGCAGCACGCCGCTTCATCTGCAGCTAACAAACACGCCGTCGTCCCAGTGAACGTGGACGAAGGGCAAACAGCCGATTGGTCGAGATGAAGAGGAGTCATGGGGTCGGTGGCACCGTCAGCGGCTACAAAGCTATCCGTTAGCTCCCGAGTGTCGATCTCCCCTCTGAGCGAGCCGGACTGTGTGAGACGGTGGACTCTCACAAATCCTGTTTTTGGCCGGGAGCTGTAGCCGTTAGCTGTAGCCGTTAGCTGCAGTCGTTAGCTGTAGCCGTTAGCTGCAGTCGTTAGCTGTAGCCATTAGCTGCAGTCGTTAGCTGCAGCCGTTAGCCATTAACTTTTAAAAATAAAGGCTCAGTAA
>NW_027175862.1:0-29344 GCF_023055335.1 Clinocottus analis
GTGACGGCAGTGTGGTGCGACATCTTTCACAGCCAATCATTTTCTTTCAGATCCTGTTTTTCCTTACCCAATATGGCCAATGGGTGAAAGAAGGGAAGGGCTGATGATATTACTGTGCTACTGTGTACTGTTTCAGCATTTTTCACTGACACAGTCAGTGGTTAAAGGCGGGACTTAGTCGCCTTAGTAACCCCACTACATGCTATGCAAAGTAAGTAAAAAAAAAAATCAGTTGATTGCGGTTATCTGAAAGTCACACCATGTTCCTAATGTAGTTTCCCTTCACTTCCGCCTTTCACAGCATTGTTTGTGGCCATAGAAACCACGTAAAAACATTGACAAAAACAACAAACCAAACTAAAAATATGAAATGATGCAATGGGGTGAAATAATCCAACAGTTCATACAGAAAGAGAAACAACTCCTCTAAAGTTGAACAGATTCAATAATATTCTAAAAAGCTTCTTTTGTCTGTCTCTTCAAGAAAATAGGGTCAGTTTCCACTTTTATAGACTAGACAGACCTCACATTTTAAAGAGTGTGGTGGTGGGGGGTTGAAGTGGAAACGCTGTCTGGGTCTGGCCGTCTTCCTGACGGTGACTCAGACCGAGGGGCGGGGGCGGGGGGGGGGGGGGGGGGGGGTTCCCCATGTTGTTGTTTTTTCCCCTTTATGTTAATGTTACCTTTGCCTTTGTCCTGTCATTCTTGAACCATTTAATCATTAGCCATTCTGTTTCTATTTTTTCCTCCTCCAGACCTCTGCTGTGACTCTCCCCCTTCGTTCAGAGGAGGGAGCCACCAGGACTCTGTCCTTATAAGGCCTTGTGAAGGGTCTGGTTTCAATGGGTCCTGCTGTTGACGTTCGCCGCTGTGCCCTGCTGCTCCCAGTGAGCTGAGCAGTAGGTGTTTCCCAACGCTCCCGCTGACAGACGCAGACACAGACGAAGGTAAACAGGAAGCAGATAAAAAAGCTGCTGAGCTCCCAGGGTTGACATCATCGTCATCTACTCTACATGTTGTTTCTAACGTTAGAGGGTTTGGAGATGTTTGGTTTGTTAAAGCAGTCTGCAGGAAGGAGGAAGCTTGTTAAATCGAAAGTTGTCTCGCTCAGCAGAATGAGCCTGTGATTTTCAACACAGAACAATTGTATCTTTGTTTCTCTTTGCAGCCCGTGAGATTAGCATCCACGCTTTTCTTACATTTTTGCTGGTACACATCAACCACATACAATCAGCTCAATGTGTTCATACATGTTGTGACGGGCGAGACAATGCAGAATGCTGTGTTTAAGTTACCTAAAAGAAGAAATTACTCTTCCAGAATATCAACTCCAAGGCTTGAAGCTACATGTGTGTCAGTTTTTCTTTCTCTTGTTATCTCCGCTACATCTCTTTAACTTTCAGTTTATTGAAGCTCTAATAGAGCCAAAGTATTGGAAATGAAAGTGATACTGAGAATATAAAATGTTTTATCATAACATTTCTAAATGAACAGTTTCTCTTTGTGATTGGTTTCCTAGTTTCACTTGCCACTGAGTTTTTTTTCTCTGTAGACTGAATCTAATAGAGTCTCCATGGCGTACCCCATAGATTTCTGAAGAGCCGTTATGAAGACAGCGTAGTGACCTGAGCGCTGGTTACTTAGAGCAGTCACACTCTCAGTTGTGCCTGACATTAAGCCTTGCTATAATAAAAGGGTGAGTTGTATAAACCCCCCATACAGTTTGCATGAACAGCATTATTAGCTATTAAGACCAAAGCGAGTTTGTACTCGACTGTAAACACGTTAGTTCTGCTGCAAAGTTTCACATTTTAACATGGGGTCGATGGGTATTGACTTGTGTATTGTCGTGGATACTGTCGGCCTCTGAAGAGGTGTTGTAGAATATAAACGGCCCCAACTTGTTTTATTAGTAAAGGTTGGAAACCTATTTCAGTAAAGAGACCTGACCTGGATGGCAGCATAAGAAGTTTCAGACAATAGCAAAACAGGCACACAAATACAACATTACTAAATACAGGTAACTATGTTATAAAGGCTAAATAAACTATTAAAAGTGAAAATAACACCAATAAATAACACATTGTCAAAGTATTTCTAGGAACCTTTCACTAAAGTGCCCATGGTCTAATCTGTCTCTGTAGAACCAGACACACTATCATGTAATGAACATTGCCAAGCCTCTCAGATATGCAAGTGTAGAGCCCCTGGGAAATCCCTGACTCTCCTTAATTATTTTTCATTTGTTCCCTGAAGGAGCATGGTGTGCTGGAAAGCCGCACAGAGGATTTTACCTTCTCAAATGGAGGGAAAGGACAACAACACCTCAAAAAGCTGATGAAGGTACCCTCCACTAGGATGTCTCAAAGAGGAGAGGAGCGTCTAAGAACATACTTGGGAAAAAGAGGGCGGGATGTTGAGTTGAAGAGGAGTGCAGCTCTGGGAGTGAGATAAGTGTATGAGAATAAGAAGGAGCGTCCTGAGAATTTAGTCTCAGGATGTGGAACAGATATGATAAGAAGGTGCTCCAGTTGCATTCCTTGGTAACAGAGCTGATTTCTTAGAGGTTGGGTGTCTCCTGTTCTTTTTCAGAAACAATGGTGCCTCCTTACATTTGCAATGTAAACTCACGCCACCCTTGACAAACACAGTTGCCATGGAACAGTACGTCGCTGTTGTTGTTGGTATTGGTAACCAGGCATAAATGGAGAGTACAGCGCAGGCCCTGTGAGTCATACAGAGAGCGTCGCGTCTGTTCATCCCGGCCTACAGGCTGCTGATGCATAGTGGAGATGATGAAACAATGCACTAAACTTTGCACTAGTGTCACTTCACAATTTATACCATGTTACCATAGTGACCAGCTGCAATTACATCTTATGGTTGTACAGATATTCTGTGGTTTCTTCGAAGTGTGAGGACTGACGACATATTTATGGTCCGATTTCACTATGCAATGAATTATCTTGCCTCAATCTGCCAAATTACTAATTACGAACAAATAATCCAATAGGTTTAAACATTCGAAAATGTCCCTCAGTGTTGTAATTATTCAAAGTAATTCATGAAAAATAACCGTAACAATTTCACAGGAACAGGCGCTTATGAAAACCCAACAAGCATAACACAACGTGTCAATGTTATCCACCATTGAACAGCAGAAACAGTTCCAGATGGCACTGACGCGCCGCCACAGGCATGGGCAGCAACCGGCACTGAGAATATTTAAAACAAAATTAGACATGACCAGGAAACAGGCTCTTAAACACACAGGTCGACTTGTCACGCTGTGTTACTACTGCTGCAACTCTACATCCACAAGATTTCAACACATGCTGCTTTGGCTCTGTTACAAAGTGCTTAGTTTCCTCCAGAAATCTGTTCAGACTGTGTTTACTGAGGAGTAGTTGGAGTGCCACCTTGCATCATGTAGAGATTAAGGTCATATACTGCGTAGTCCCGCCTATTACACAGCCTCATGGTGTCCTACAGTGTGTCCATGTTATCTGTCACTCCGTGGAAACTCATTGGTGTGTTTGTAGGCTGCAGTCTGCTCAGGTCGGCCGCAATGCGCTCGCTTACATAAGCTGCCTGTGCAGCGACCAAAAGAACTCATGTTGTGTGTTGTAAACCACTTCTAGAAAGAAATGTTTCATTTTGTCTGGCGCACCACATTTTCTGTGATTTTTCTCCTGGATTTATTTAGTCTAGTTACAGAACATTCTATATCTGCAGCATGCATGTTTGCATGTACAATCTTTAAACTATCTTTTTACATGCTGGGTTACTGCCATAAACCACATAACATTGCGTTAAGTGTCAATCCTTACATCTGACAAAAAAAAAGAAAGAGAAAGTTTTCTGTTGCCGTGATCTGCCTCAGCGACTGCAGGCTCTTCAGCTCGCGGCTGCTCTGCTTGTGTGGCTGTCATTACATAATTACCCAGCCATTGTTCCAAAACTAAAGGGAATGAAACTTTAACATCTTTCACGAAACCCTGTATTTTTCTCAAGCCAGCCGCAGTAATCCTGTTGTGTGTTTACTGCTAGACATACCCGAGTGTGTTTACATTCTCATCTGTTTGCAGTCAGACACGCCACACACAGGCAAAGGCCTGCTCAAGGCCATGCACTTTGACAAATGTGTCTGTTGCATAACTTATGGTATGCCAAACAGCAGTGCAACCTATACGTGCTTATCTTACAGCAGCAGGTGTATTGTGGTTGCGACAATGCCTTTCTGCACCATTTAATGTAGGTTGACTGTTCACATTCTGTCAAAAAGTTATATAAGGTGATACACAACGAGAGAGAAAACAGTATACTGCTGTGCTGACTTATCCTTATCAAGAGCACACAAATACACACGGACAGCATGAAGGTCAACTGATAAAAGAAGAGCTATGTCCTTAATTATTCGTAATACCTACCTTCGCCTTTGGTCACAGAAGGGACCACTTTCAGATTAACTCACACATGCAGTTTGACCACTTACTCGTAAGTGTGGCCATTATTGTGAATGTTTGGGTGTCTGGGTAACTTTGGAGCCACGACTCTGTCAGCTGAGATGTATGGTTCAAATAGCTTTCGCATGTGGGTCGATCCCATACGTCGCTAAGGTCCCGACAGCAACCCTGTAAACACACAAACAACCGCATCAAATGTGTGCTGGGATCTATAAGTCCCTGCCCTACTTTGCATTTAGATAATATTACTAGAGCATCAATAAGTGAGTGAACTGAATAGTGATGCTTAGTAATTATGTGGCGGCTTGTAAACTGAACAAGCGTATTAATGCGTGGAATGCCATTGAATACTCCCTGCATCAGCAGATGTGGATTTGCTAGCTTTGAGCTAGTCTGCCATTGTGTGTGTGCATGTGAGTGTGTATAGGTGTGTTTGTGCCTATGCAAACAAATACACATGCATATTTGTCATGTTTTAGGTGTGTAGTTTTTTCCTTGTCTTTGGCTGTATGAGCTTTCAATAAAACCTGTTTTATGTGATTGTTCTTAGATTTCAGTGTATGTTTGTGAGTTACATCAGACACCTGTGCTACAATAAACATATTTACATTTGTAACTGCATTGTTGTTTTCGGTTCACATATAATATTAGAAGAATCTTCAAGTTGATACAATTTCATGCTTTAATGTCGTTCTTCAAATAGGTCTTTGCTTAATAATAAGTTTCATGTCTTTAGTGCACTGTATAACCATGTTGGTGATATTTTGAGTGCACTGTGCCTAAAAGCACCCACTAATCCAACAATATAATACACAAGCACTCAGAAATTAGCTCATTGCTCTTCCTGTTTGGTGATAGGCAGCCATGCTCCTCTCTGTAGAGCAGATTGTCCCAGGAGAGCACTTGAAGAGGATCTGTGGTTTACTCCACTCGGTGCGTCTGTCTGCACTTACAAGGAGAGGGAGTGAAGCCAAATGAAGCCCAGTTGTTGATGAAACACACCCATGGAAAAGAGACATTCTCCTGGGATGAACACATGTATCGGTGTTCCTTTCTTTCATCCACACCTAGTTTCACTCCTCGGGTGGGCAATTTTGAGACTAATGACTCTAACAGGCCTGACACCTTTTTTCCTTTTCGTTTCTCTCATCTCTCTGTCGCCAATTGTGTTTGTGTGTCTCAGCTTGCTTTTTTTCTCCATGGTAACCGGGGTAGAGGGAAACCCATAATCAACGCACAAAATCTGACTAAGAATTTCTTCCACTGCTCTCAAACCAACAGAATCCCATAGTAGAAGCTATTGAGCCTCATGGTCTGAAGCGCATAGTGGGAAGGGAGCAAGTGGAAGTGATGAGCTCTTGTATTTAACAGTGGCATGATTCAATCAAACACTTTTTTTCCCAGGCCTTGAACAGAGGGAGACATGAAAAGAGAGGGAAGTGGGTCACTCCCTGGTCAGCTATGGAAATCCAACTCAGCACAGATGTGTGTCACCAGGAGTCCTGGCACGGCTTCTTTCAGTAGAAAACTGGACAAAGTTGATACACACTCAGTGCCTGGTGGCTATTGTCCAAAGTGTGTCGGTAAGGCCTGTGCTAGTGACTAATTCGACTTAGGCTCATTAATACAAGAAGAGGGATTATCTCCATTAATGCAATGAACCTATTATGAATAAATCCTGGTGCGTTATGCAATTAGCTATGCAAATGAAGTGGATTTAGTTCATCGTCTTTAACCCAAGAGTAAGACGATGCTGATGTGTGCAGCTGTCTAAATACAGTGAAGGGTTGAAGCAGTCACAGAGGGCAATTTCCCTGTGTGCCACTGCAGGGGAATCTACAAAGCTGTGTTGTGCATGGGAAACGCTGCATAATACATCAATGTAGCACCCTTTTTGCTGGGAGAAGCTTTCATGGAATCTTTTGTTGAGCAACCCAAATAACAATTTACAGACAACGTGACTTCTTATGGTGGTTACACTGCTGCTATTTCACCACCTGATGGATAGGTGTACTGAAATGGAACAAAAAGATGCAAAAGGTGCATTAGTGAGCTTTACTTTTGTTTTACACAAACTTTTTTGGAAGACATATTACTGGAAGCTGCAACAGAAAACAATCATTACGAAGCAGATTTGCCATATTTGTCTAAACAAAACTGTTTTGTCCGTAATTGACGCTTTACTCTGCAAAAAGTGAGACATTCAAACTTGAAAACTAGCTAGTGAGCGAAGCTGGATCGTGCAGCGTTGCATCACAGTGGTGTACTTCATGAAAAGATGAAAGACTGACAGGTTTTTAAACATGGCTGTGTGGTTTGTAATTTACTGTACGGGTGTGCGTGTACATGTTTTTAGGGTTTAAAAGGCCTTAAATTTCAAACAAATAACCCGTCAATCTTGTTTTGGGCCACCAACACATAAAACACAAGTGAGGTTTTGAAAGAACCCCTGGTATTTTCTAAATTACAGATCATTGCCTTTCTTAATAGAACATTTTTTCACCACTAGATCAACACACCAAACTGTTGTAGGAAGCGTTGGGCGCTCGCCTCCGCAGAGAATGATGGGATTTCCCTCAGCGCCAGGCCACCACATGTTATGAATAGACATGGGTCGACTAAACTCTTTGCTGTGGGGAACGATGGTACGCAGCACATTATATGTTGTTTTCGAAAGATTTAGTTTTGAAAAATGTAAACCAAAAATAACATGCCATCCTGCTGCTGCGTGCGCATGAAAATATCAGCAGAGCCACAGAGACAAGGTGTCTGCTGTCTTTCTCCACTACATAGTTGTTTATTCATTCGCCCCACTCCGACTCCTGAAACCCCCTGAAGGGAGGAGAAGAGGGAGCACAGCAAGATCTCTACATGTTCTATTGTTTTTATTTGGGTTTTAGCCATATTCGTTTAGGATTTGAAGTTTGGAACCCTACGTTAATGAGAACGTCAAGCTGAAGTGTTACATGAGGTCATATAAATCACAAGATGCACATGTCATTTTGTTTGGTATTCTATTTTGAAAGGATTAAAGCAAGACAGACCACATTTGTGATTACATTAGCAATGCAATCTCTACGCTTATCCAGACTTATCCGGATCTGGCAGTCATCTTTGTGCCATGCAGGTTAAACTTATCCACAGCTCGCAGTGATGCAAGTTGTTCCTTCAGCGGCTGCAGACCAAAGGGTGAACACTTAAACCCTAACACCACCAGCCTCTGATAAACCCCACTAGTATGGGAATCAATTCACTTGTTCATTTGACTAATCCTTACAGCCTCCGTGGTAGAAATAGAAGCTATTACACAATAAAACAAGGTAATACTGTGCATTGAGACACATTTTGAAAAAAGTATATCTCTCAAAACTGTTAAGATGGGAAAATACTTACCAATATATTACCTATTTAATGTAAACTGTTAGCTAGTTACGTATACTTAGAATAATTTGTCAATATTAAAGTGTAGGAGTGTGCTTTCCCTTTAAAATGTATTTGTAGTTATTTTTTCCTGCTGTAATGTTAGTCAGTTCCATAGTAGGGAATGTTTACCTCTTTTTTAACTTCCCTAAACAAATTCATGTTTTGCATTTGCCTTTGATCAACAACTTTTGTCAAACTGCTTTTGACATCCAATTGGCTCCAAATGTAAGACAAATTGATGCTATATATCTCTGTTGTAGTGGCACTTCAACAGAGATTCAACAGAGGGTATATGAGGTCATTAAAGACCGGAAATAAAAGACACCTCATGAGGGTTTCGCTAAGAAACACGAGCATCAATACATAAAACACGTGAAATTCCAAGAATGCAAACATATGCTATTACACACCATTTTTATTTATGAACCAAGGCCAGTATTTTTGTGTTCAGTAAGAGTTTTTCTGATTGATTGTCTGCACAGCGTCCTAGGTACCTAACCTAAACCTAATGTAATGGTCTGTATACATACAAAATGTCTGGATGACCAATGCCTGCACTCCCGTCTATTCTTCTCATTCCCACTACCAACCATCCTCAAGTACAGCAGTGTTTAAAGCAAATGTAGCAATGTGTTGCTTTTTGTTTGTTTATTTATCCAAGACAAAGCTATATTTCCCACATAGTCAGCCAGTGACTCATCCTGACTGACGCAATGGGACCTTATCAGATGGCACTCAGTGCCTCACAATGATGCAGTCGTGGCCGCGATGAACAAGAGCCTCCACTGTTGTATTATGAAGGCGGTCATGGGTAAAGGCCATTTTGAACAAGGAGGACATTCTCTGTCTGTGCGCACCATGATCACATTTGGTCAGTAGCAAGACAACGTTGCATCAAATCAGTAGGTGCTGAGGTAGGTCATTGAGAGGAGTTAGATTGTTTTTCACCACAGCAGAGTTGGATCCTGCATCTCAATTTTGATTTGGAAATTAGTTAAATGGTGGATAGTAAAAGAGCTGTAAAGTTGATGAGAAATAGCACTTTCACCACTGCTCAGACTTACACGCAAACCCTTTATTGTGCACGTGTTGTATTTAGGATCTATTAAAAATGCTTTCTGCCAGTTCAGCAGCTGTTTTCATTGACTAGCTTTATAGGTATATAAATGGGATGCATTTCGGTGTGTTTAGGGCTTTGAAACTTTGAGGTTGTTTCAGTTAAATCCAAAAGGCATGCTGTAATCTTTTAATGTCTGTTGGGTTTCTTTTCACAACTAGTAAAATCTTTCAAATGGAGATATAAAACTCCCCATGCATTATACTGCTTTCATAGTGACATTCGCTATGCACATAAACAGAGTCAATTAACAGAAGAAGTCTTCAGGACATGTTTTCGAATGTGAAATATTTTCAACGGCGTCTGTTTTAAAACTGAGTACCCTTCTTCAAGAGAAAAGTCTACAGAAAAGTGTAGTGTGTGTGTGTGTGTGTATGTGTGTGAGAGAGAGTGTGTGTGTGTGTGTGTGTGTACATGCTCTGGAAGGTTAGGGTGGACATTAAGTGCCGCTCAGGACTCTTTAGCACCCTGGGAAAGTATCAGTTATTTACAAATGAACGTATTTGCAGTGATAAGCGACTTACACAGCTTCTTAGAAAGAGGTAAACTTTGCTCTGATCCACTTTCAAGTTTTGGAGCAGATTATACACAGAAGCAAAGAATAGTGGGAATGAACTCCCATGTGCCAGTGTGTATTTACTGGTCCCCAACACTGGAACTCAAATCCACATCAGCTTCTTCACATCCTATGAAATAGCCCAAATGTTTGCTTTATGGAAATTAGAAGTATATTAAGGAATTATTGTCTGAAAGTGTGACCTGGAAGACTAAAGGTTAACACACAGAATACTTTGTATAAAATGTGTAGCAGCAGTATACAGTATGAGTATCCATAACCAATATCTATGTATTGTACTGACAGAGAAGATGACTGAAGGGGGATATAAAAAGGTGGATGTGAGTTTTATGATACAGACATGCACGGTATGATTTCAGATGGCAATCCAGACATGCTTCTTTTTTTCACACATTAGGTGTGTGTGTGTGTGGTGGAGGTGTTAGGGGGGGTCAAAAGAGATTTTGACCTCTACTCTGATAAATGGATTAATAAAAGATGGGAGCAAATACTAGGCAAGCACCAACTACTGACAAAGTCTGACCAGATAAATGGGGCCAAGAACTAATGCAGTGACACTGGAGGAAGACAAAAAAAGAACAAGTTATAAAACCATGACCTTAATAATCTGGCTGTACATATACTTACCCTGTCCACACTGCATCAGCGCCATTTGAACATATAACCTGATAATGGTCACCAGGAATGTTCTCCTGCCTGTAATCCACATGACCTAAAAACAAAGTAAGCCAGAGGTTAATGTGAGGTTAACATGAATGAATGTAGGTCAGTTTATCCAACACCTCAGTATATTACAAGACACAACTTTAATAGGAAGGGTCAAGTTTATACTGGCATCCTGTTCGGATTGAAGGTTTCCAGAACTAACATTACAGCTGCGATGTAAAGCTCACATGTATCAAATTCCCAATATCCAAACTCCAGAAAGTCAATGCTTTCAGTCAAGAAATAGGCTAAGGTCCAAATCAATGTTACCTTACCTTCAGGCTAGCTAGTCTTTCTTCATATTACGTGTACATATAAGTGTGCGATCGGCCCTCTAAACCAGTTGTTCTCTTTTTTTTTTTCAGCGATTTACCCCCTGCAAAATACTTTTTTTTAGCCAAGTACCCTAAAACCAGCGCAAAATCCCTTTTTGTTGAAAAAAAGATGTAATACGCTGTGCCATCAGTGTCTGATATAACGTTAATACAGAATCTATCAAATTCAGTTCATGAACATACACTTATATTTCATTGAATGTTTATTAATTATCAATTTTGAAAGGATTTTTGAATGGATGCTAATTTTAAATGGATTAAAAAACATCTCACGTACCCCAAGAGTGCCTCCACGTAACACCATTTAATACATAATAAGCATGTTTTACTTTGAAGCACCTAAAAATGTAAAATACATCCATTGTAGAAAGAGGAAATGTACTGCAGTTGACACATTAAAAATACCATATGGTCATATTTAACTATTTATTCATCATTGCAGCTGATTAAATGATCTGCATCCGTTGTCCCATCCAAATCCAAGATAACCTTGACTCGCATTTAAGACCAGAGAGTCAACAATATCTTGCTCGTCTCGTGGTTAGGTGATACCGGACATGAAGGCGTGCCATCGTCCTTGCTGAAGATCCCAACCATATTTTTGTAATCTCGAACCCAATCAAACTTGGTGATTGACACATTTCTCAACAATTCATTGTTCTTGCCGGAGCAAGCAAGACTGAAGTTAGTGCCATATCCCAGCTCTCGCCAAAAGTGCGACCCTATTGCGTCTTTGGAAGCGCCGGTGCTGCCAACATATGTAAAAGGAAATTATAATTCTTTGTTTGTTTGAATTGCTCTACATCACCTATAATCCCAGTATCTTGTGAGGAGATATGGTATCACACTCAGAGGCAGAAGCGCTGTCCTCACATAGCCCGGCTCTGCCTTCACATCATAAGGGAGTTTAACCAACTTTTCAGTGTGCTTTGACAGCTGAGAGAAAATTATTCTGAAGTAGTCGGGTGATCCTTCCTTTCCAACTTAAGTCCCTGTGGTCGCAAGAGAAAAAGAGAGAGAGAGAGAGCGAAAGCATGTTTGTCTTGTCAGTCGGCCAAAATAGTTTTCCCTCAGGAAACTCCTTGAAAACGCAGACCTGAATCGTGCTTTGTTAGTCCCACACTGCAGCTGATGCAGCACTAGGAAAAGCCAGGAGCATAACAAATCTTTCCTCCGTTTATTTTCATCTCAGTAACTGTGAGAACCTTTTGTTAAAGCTCAGATAGTAGGAACTACCAATGTCATTGAGGAATGTCATCATAATAATCTGGGACTGAGGTCTCAGTCATGGGCTCGGTTTATACACTATGACATGTTATATTTGTACCACAACACTTATAGTTTCCTAACACTGTAACATAAACACTGCAATGTATTCAGTGCACATGTTGGCTATTGGATTTTCACAAAGCGCATGGATCTCTAAAATTAATTGAAGAATTACATTCAAATAAAAAAATATCTCTGCTCCTGTTTGTACTGCTGTAAACAATCCATGCAAAAACACTTCCCCAGACATGTTGAGCCACCAGGATAAAGGCATTTTCTTGACCTTGTTTAACTGGAGCAGAACAGAAAAAGAATCCTCAGGGAATATTAACAGCCATTGTATTTCCATATGTTGTTTTTACCGCGCAGCCAATCATTTCCTCTGTTACAATCTTGACTTTCCTTAATTCTATTTCTGTATGAAACCCTCAGCCCAGACCCTCAGAGACTAGACACACCTTAAGTATAGCCATATGATGTATTAGACAGCCTCGAACAGGACGTGGGAGTGTTTTCACTTCCACTGACACCTCCAGTAAATCATTAAGAAAAATCCAACACATGGTTTAATGAACTTGACGTCTCTGGTCGCTGAATTCATGTGATTATTTATTTGCTTGCCTTTTTGAGTACGGTTTAAGCATTGATCCATTGTGTATAGAGTTATTCAAATAAATGGCAACAACATACAGCAACTAAAATATGTCTTCCTGCAGAAGAGACACATGTGGACAAACTACAGATTAATGACTAACAATAAGGTGTAAGTAAGGTGTGGGCCATTCAGATTGACCTAAAATAATTTTAGACTGCACTGCAGCTCAGTCAGGAAATTAAAGCAACAAAAAAAACAAAGTAAGCGAGACTTAAACATACACGCATAAGCACACACACTCTACGGTATAGACACTAACCCTCTACTTGGGGAGTGTTGCGTGTGAAGCTTGTTAAGTCTGCTGAGCAAGACAGTCTCTGGTCTGAGCTCTGTCTGCCCTCGACGTTATGCAACGCAGGCCTCGCCGCACTGATTTGAATATCCTTCCCCAGAAGCGGGGAAGGATATTCTTTTTTGGCAAATGAACACAAAAGTGATTGGACTGTTCTGGAAGGAAGTCAACAGAAAGAAGGAAAGAAAGCTAAATCAACAAATCTGACCTCCACTGGGTTCTGGTTTCAGTAGTGTAATAAAATATGGGAGGGTACTGCACTTCCAAAGCGTGACAAGCCAAAAAAGAAAAATCTGTTTTACGTTAGAATCTGAATTCCACTTATGCCGGCTATGCATGCATGGGAAAGATATTACTTTTCTGTTTGACCCATTCAACCACTACCAAATATAGAGAGACTAAAGTTAAGCTGTGAGCCTTAGCAAAGTCCTCAAACACATAATCTGATTCTGGTTCCAGCGTATAAACAACATGGACCACCAGAGATGAAAAGATCTACACCAACTATTTCATGCTGCATTTCCTATGACAAGACTGCAAGCACGACGAACATGTTGTTTTGTGTTGGAGACACAATGTCTCTCCGATTTCGTGCGATGGATGCATATAATACTTTTTACAAAGTGCTTGCTATCATCTTTTTTCATGGTAAGATGTGGTCGCTGTTCATCAAGAGGGGGGCGGGGGGGAGGGGTGAATATGCTTTCAATCTAAAATTGCCTCTGACACACGTTGCACCAATCCCGTACATTATTTGTCAAACATTAAGAAGAGTGTTTGTACTTTGACACCTGCACATCTATACGCATACATGCAACGGTCGTTTTGTTGCATAAGCAAACAGGAATTGCGTCAGCAGATCACCTCACCGTGCACTTCCTGATATGTTTTATCATTGTGTGACATTGCCAGAGAATCGCACATCAGTTCTGCTGACAGGCCTAGGAGACAAACGCCTACGTGACCTCATGGATGGTCAACATGTCAGTATCAGTCCATGGCACTAAACTGCCTAGCACAATGAATCTGATAAAAACCCTGTCAGTCTCTCTGTCCAGAGGTGAGTCAGCGTCTAAAACAAATCTACATGATGCCAAATACAACTTAATCTCTGAGGGCGCTGACCTGCCTGGCATCACCCCGGTTCAGGTTGTCTGTGCTAGCAAGGCTCGATTCTTAGAAATGTTTGAGAATTGCATCATCGGGATTTTCAATGAAGAGTTATGGGGCCATCCAAATAATTCTGCTCAATGTATGTGTCTGTGTGGATCTCTTTTCTAAAAACTTAAGAAATCTGTTTATAAGTTATAAGTCATATAGTTGTCTTTGTCAAAGTTTCTTTAGCTGCATATCTGTGACATTAATCTTGTTATTAATTAATGTGACGCTTGTTTTATTTTTACTTTAGTTTTTCTTTTAATGGGCTGTATTATAATGGACAAAGTAGGTTATTCATTGTAAATGAAGCTGTAAAAAGCCCAACTGAATCGATTAGTTCAAAAGGACTGATGCAAGTCAAATTAACGGTTTTATACATATTTTTTGAGGTGGAGAGCCATAAAGTTTCTCTAGAAATGAGGCCCGGAGTTTCACTTTTGACATACATATGCTATACATTTAAAATGATTGTGATCTTTTCAACCCGCTGACGTCGTGGCACTTCAGCAACCCAAACAGTCGATAAGAGTTATAGATTGATAAAAGGATGAGTGATTATGCAAAAATAACGAAGCGGAAGGAAACCTGTGAGGTAGGCCTGCTTCCTACACAAGGAGTCTCAGGATAGCCAACTAGTATAGTTTGTACAGTACAGCACGTCCCGGAGCTCTCGCCAACACTCACAGTACATATCATAAACCATACATCATATACTCAGCTGTCACTTTTATGCCTCTGGCGAGAAGGATCCAGTACATTTGTCAGGCCCAAGGTTATCTCTGTGGATGTATTTATGAGGTGACAAGACAAATTGACATATTCATAATACTTCACTCCACGTCAGTGAACATTGTCTGTGAAGTGAGTTATTTGTGAGTTAGAGAGATAGAGAGAGAGAGAGAGAGAGAGAGAGAGAGAGAGAGAGAGAGAGAGACAGAGAGAGAGAGAGAGAGAGAGAGAGAGAGAGAGAGAGAGAGAGAGAGAGAGAGAGAGAGAGAGAGAGAGAGAGAGAGAGGTTTGAAGTTAGCATGTGCCTGTGTGTGCAGTTTTAGTTCACTTCAATGTCTTCGCTCTGCCTGCAGTGTATTTGTTGATTACAAGCCTGAAAGTGCAGCCTGACGGTGTGTCTGTCTGTGTGTCTGTCGGTGTGTCTGTCGGTGTGTTATTGAGTATTGTTGGCTCTAAGCGACTCTTTTCTTTCACTTGAGAACACTAAATATAAACATCCCCTGTTCCACGAGTCTATGTTGATGTGTCCTTGGTCCAGACACTTGACTCCAAATTGCTGGCCATGCCGCGTGTTAATGGGTGTGAATGTTAGTTTGTTTTGGTGGCATGGTAGCCCCGCCCCCTTTATGTCACGTGTGTGAAGGGTGACTGACATGTGGTGTAAAAGCTTTGAATGGTCAGTAGAATAGAAGAATGGGACAAAGGTACAAGAAGTGCATTTATAATTTACTATAAGACCGGCACAACAATGGCAGTCATTTAAATGATCGTTGTAATTCAGGTTTTGTGGTCATATTTTTAGATTTCACAGACTGAAGTTTGAAATTTCAAAAGTTATTCTGCATCAAACATGAGATTCTCCTTTGTGTTTTTGTCCAAGGTTTAAGGAATTAAACTTTTTTGTAGGTTTTTAGTCGACTAAAACTTGATTTTCGGCTCCCTGCATGACTTAATGATATTCCAACATTGAAAAAGAGAGAAAGAAAAACAGTATTCATAAAACTCCTTTTGAGTGTGCACACAATCACACTGAGACTATCCTTTGACGCCGTGCAGGACAAAGCTGAAGAAAAACACAAAACCCATTGTTTTAAATCTAATACCACCACCTGAAAGCACAATGACAACAGGTTGTGGCTTTGAAGTGCCGGTAGGTGCAGATGTATACTCTGGCTCTCATCCCGCGCTCACTGTGCGCAGCAGCGACGTGAAACAGAGTGTTCTGAACGGTATTCCCTAATGTGGGCAAGATGTATGCGTCGTCTACCTTGTCAAAGTATCGAACATCTTCATGTGGTTTCATTGTGAAGAACGGGCTGTGGGGGATAAGCTCACATGGATGTAATTTAAAAGCTGAAAACATCCACACAGTTGTTGTCAGTGTCATGTGATTTTGAACAGACAGACAGACCTTTTGGTCTTTTTTCTTTTTGTTCGTGGTTGTTGTCCTGCATCTCCCTTTTTGCGGATTTCTATATCAATGATGCGTTATCTTTTGACATGCACCGTCGCACCTTCTAAACTCATGTGCTTGGTGGATGCACGAGTGGCTTTCTCATGATCATAACTAATGGTCGGTGTTCATGGTCAACTTGATACTATTGAAAATGAGCTGCATGTCTGTGACGTCTCTGCTGAATAACCATTGCATAAGCCTCAGCATGAGTCCACCGGAAAATATGCACCAGCAGAGTTGTGTTTGGCCGTGTTTGCTTGGTTGCATGTGTGTATGATTGGTTCACACGTGGTGGGACATTTGTGTTTGAGTTGGTGTAGAAAAGCACTTGTCGTTCTTTTTTTTTTTTGTGCATGTGTGTCTGAGTTTATCCTCTTTTTCCCATACCGTGGTAATCGTGCTGCCTCCGAAACAGCGGGGAGGCTCTCCTTGAAGTTATGTTTATACTTTTAACTTCATTGCCTGCAACTGTGGCTCCACGGATGCCAAGAATGTTCAGCACCCTTTCAAATGCAATTTGGAAGCAAAAGGGGGACAACAACACCTAAATAAGCATTCGTTTTGCAATTTAGGTCATCGCAAAGTGAATTGTTGTATTTGGAGTCTGCACAATATGTACTTTCAGGATGATGATGAATGTTTGCTCCCGATGAACCTGCTAAACCCACCACGCTGCTATGAACGTCTCACACACCTCTCAAGTAACCGTGTGTTATCTGTCTGGCCGTCTTTCTATCAGGCTGTCAGTCACCTGAACCCGAGCAGCTGGGAATGTTGTGTGCTGATGAGCCCGCTCTGCAAATCGACACCTCGTAGCCTCAAAGCTCAGCGACACCACTCGACGACTAATGATTTACAGATGAAAGAAGCTGTGGACATGCACATGTTTGTGAATGATACATTACATTGGTACAATGGACCATCCACTTTTCAATTAAAGCTTCGAAGCAATTTTATATATTACTTTCTGAGATTATTTCCATGGTCTTTTCCATTCTTCATAAGCATAGAAAAATCTGTGTCTTTGATATGGTCATGTTCGCTAACATTCCAAATCTAGAGGTCGTCACCTTATACACTGATATTAAAAATGTAATTGTCAATTTTCCTGTAAGCACGGAGAAGGAGTTGTGTTTGCCAGTAAAATGTCAGTGTAACTACCCTGAAGGATCTTGGGAAACAAAAAGTCTAATGTGTGTTTTTTACACTTGGGGCAGCGGTTCGGGATGTGTGTTAATTTGTGCGGCTGGCAATAAAACGTGTTATGTCATAAACACAAAGTGTGAACGGCTCTGCTGAAACCATCGACTTCACCTGCACAAACTCCAGTTAGCTCTTTGTATCGCAACATCGTACATCACATTTGCATCAGGGTTCATCAACTGTGTTTCAAATCTGCATAATATTATGTAGTTTACCAAAATGCACATTGTCTATAATAAATATCATTTAATATGCAGACTCAATGACATTCATTCATCGCAAATTAGATCACTGTCACAAGTTAAATTCTTTGTCACTTTTCTCAAGGACTGCCTCGTAGAAAAGAAAAGAAATGCATTCCGCAGCGAACATTACATTTCTCTGTTCAGGTTGAGATATGTAGCTCAAAGGCACAACAACCACAAAGGAGAGACGTAGACAGCCGTCAAAATGTTCTGCTGCAGTGATTGATTATCAACCGTAATAGAGTGTTTAAGATGGGACTACAAAGAATAGAAGAGAATAGAAAAATAACGTACTAATGCAAGTGCAACACAGATCAGGTCTATTCTGTAACGTGCAGCTGCAATTGCTTTTGTATCAAATGTAATATTGAATGTCATGTGCATTCATATTGTCACCAACGCAGGTTAATCGTAATGCATGTGATCATGACGTGATCGAGTCGTAAACGTCAAGATCTCTTTTCATTTGGATGGTTTGTCACATTGTTACTGGAAGGCAACTGTGTTGAATAACCGATGCAATGCAACAGCAGTACAAAGCGAGCTGAAAACAGACAGCAGTGGCTTGACTTTTAATTCATAAAAACATAATCATGGAGCTGCCAATATGGGAACGTAAAGATTTGGCACACTAGCAAACAATCCTGTCTGATCCACAATCTCTCCATGCAGCTGGGGACAGGTTAAACGGCTGTAAAGCAACCCTCGTAAAGTTCACAACCCTGGAAAGCCGCAGGAAGGCAATAAAGCATCAGAGAACACGCTGTTCTGCCTTCCAGAGCAGCTCAAAGGAGGCCGCATGCCATTGTGGAAGGCAGGACAAGGCAGGTGTGAACTTTGAGGATATATCCAACTGCCAAATACCCAAAGTGTAATTATTTCATTTAATTATATGTTTTCATTTGTGTGTTTCAGAAGTGGAATGCCAGGGACCAGAATAAACCAGATGATCATGTAAAGACGTTTCTTTCCGGTGCGATTTGTGCGAGGTTTCTGCATCGATTGTTTGACATGCAAGTTGCCTCGCTGTTACTTTTGGGACGTCGACCTGTCAGATGGGCCTCAAGGAAAAGACTGGAAAGTAGAAAAGGAAATGTTTTTGTTCCACGCTGTCTGTCCTCAGTCTGTTGTGCTCATGTAACAAATGACAGGTCACACATTTTAATGTTGAAGCGGTATTTATTTCACAAGATATGTTGAGGAATCGGAAAGCCCTAGGAAAGAGAACTTTGGCCAAGTGCTTTTCTTTCTGCGCTTCTTTTCTCAATAATAGCTTGTGAAATTCCAAGGAATCAATCCGGAAAGTGCTCACTAGACTTGATCTGAGAGGACATGTTCAAGCTCACTTAAAGCATGAGAACAAAGTCATCTTCAGATCACGTGACCTGGCTGGTTGACTGCTCTCGTTTTGTCCTTTCAGCTATTTCATTTGTTGCATTGCAACTGTTTTAAAACTGTAACGAGATGGTGAGGCGTTTTTCACAGACGACATTTTGACTTTCCAGTGGAAAGAGAACAGGTGTAAACGTTAAAATCTATGAGTTTCATTTCCCTTTTGAACACTGATCTGCCTTTTGCTTATTTGTGCTCAAGCTATTGAGGTGTACAGTAGTTTGTTTGTAAGCTAACGTTAGCTTTTACTTTTGCACCTAAAGAAAATGTATTTACCACTTGTAACAGAGGAGCATGTTACTTCCGAAAATGTTTCGAAAACATCCAAAATGTTTGATTAAATAAATGTATCGTAAGGTTTAGTACTAAATTGTGTCTGGGGAAAATTAACTATAAAAGGCGTTTAAAAGTAAACATTCTTAGGCAGTAAATGATTCTCTCACTTGTTTGTGTTTTTTACTGCCTCGCGTGTCACAACACAGTACGGTGTTTTCCCCCTTCTCAACAGAAATAGGACAATTACAGTAAAAGGGTTATTATCGTCATCTGTTTTTCTATTTTGATATGCGTGCCATGTCCTCCCATGACTTGCTTTATGTGGCCACCCAGACAACTCCACCCAAAAGCACACAATGGAACGAGATTAAACCTGGATTTGGGAACATTGTGTCGATGTCAAGAAGGTATAATGGCTCATTTTGTACATGAACAAAGAAATCCATCTTAAGCCTTTACATTAAAATGTAGCAAATGTCTCTTTTACAATCTAATAGTCTGCCTCCCAAAAGAATCATGATCGATGATCACCTTTTCAGAGATTTATACGTGTAACAATGTTATCAAATGTTATTAATTAACTTTTTCTTTTTCTTTGTTGTGTGTTCAAACGACTCAAAGACAAGCCCTCCACCAGCTCTCGACAACACAACTCTCTTCACAAGGTTGTCTGGAGTTCATGCTCTGTTTACATCTTTGACTTCCTGCAGCCCACTGACAGCTCTCGGTCACATGGGTTAAAACTGTACGGAGGACGAGGGATGTTTACCACACACAGTCACACTGTTAGACCACTATGGAGGAGGGAGAGTTGCATAATCCCTCCAAAACAATACAAATAACTGTTTTGATAGAAAGTAGTATGACCACAAACATGCCGCAGTTAACCGTTCCATAAACTCAACACTGTGTAAATTAGCAGAGGTATACTGAAAGTTTATATATATATAACCACCGTCATCAAGAATACTAACTTTAACAATTTAAATTTGTTATGGTGTTCACGAGCATTCTTATTGATTGTCTTGCACAGAAGATATGTTAAATATAGATCAAGAGATTGCCTCTCCAGAATTAAAGCGTGCTGCACTGAACTGCAGTGTGCAACACAACAATGTGGCCTATCTGTGTGTTTTTAACGTTATTTCTAGCTGTTAGAAGTCTTGAAAGTCTGTACACACATGCAGTACCCATATAATCTTGCACTACAGTCTTGTGGTTGTCAGACTTTTTCATTTCAGTTCCCCCAAACAAAACAAAAAGCCCTGTTTTTGATTTTAGAAGTAGAAAATTGTTTTTTATTTAACGTTAATTCCACAGAAATGTTCTTTTCAGTAGTGTCTTATTATGTCAAACAATAATGAGGACAATCTTGTGACTGGTGACCCCTGTTATGAAGGAGCGTTGCTTGAGGAATGTACATGTTCAGTATTAAACAGGTTATGCAACCATCTCCTCTCTGACCCAGCATGTGTCACATGGCAATGTGGAGGTCAGCCGGCTTTACATTATGTGCAGGCTCTTGCTGTGCAGTGGTGCCATGAAGCCGGGTCGGGGTATCGTATGAATCCGTAACCAGTGGCTCCTGACCTTTTGTCTTTATGAATAAGATGTCCTGGTCTGGCAGCACTCCAAAGCGGCTTTGAAAAAGCACAAGAGGTTCTCAAGAGATCACTTACTCATTGTTTAAGAAGCAACCCGAATATAAAGCATATAATATGCTTTATCTTTTGATTGTGTTAAAATAACACCCCGTAATACATTTTGAATATCAAGGTTTCTTCCCAAGATTCTAAAATACAATGTTTTCTTGATTACAGGTAAACTGTTCAGAACAAAAAATGGCTTCTTCATGTTGTTCGTGCATCACTAAACACACATGGGCTAACTATATTAACTATAATAAATCAAACAACAGCTGGGATCGAGGTGTCACTCTCACATTCACCTTTCTAGACAAACTCCAGACACTCGAACCACAGACTCCCTTGTGTGCACTTCCTCGTGTGGGTTCGTCAGCTTCGTCCTCCGAGTTGCATTAGCAATGCTTTGGAAGTCACGTCCAGATAGGATGCCTCAAAATGTTCATCAATTGTGACCTTTTAAATCCAGAATAAAACATTTTGATTTGAGAAAAACAAGGCAAATTAAGCGCTTTTCTTTTCTAATGTTGACAACTTTGAGGAAAACTTCTTGGTCATATGTGGACATAAATAAACATGTAATAGGACACATGACTACATCAGTTTCACAAATGCTGAGCCAATGATTCGAGGCTTTGTCTGCGTGGCGGAACTTTGTACATTTGAGGAAGTTACAGAGGAAAGAGCTGTGTCTACTGAACTTCATACGGGTGAAGCCGTTACTGGCTCTCAGTAATGACCAGGCAGATATCAATGAATAAATAAATCTGGCACTGACAAGTTGTAGCTGACCCCTGCTTGAACTTTTGTGTTGTTTTTTGTTCTTTGACCCTCTCTCCTGCAGAGGTCAATGTCAACACTCACTTTAAAGAGGTCACTTTGCCCTGACAGCAGACCCAATAAGAAGTGTGAAGGAAGATAATAACAAAGTCATGTTTTGAAGTTGGGTAAAGTGTCGTGTCCCTGAAGAAGTATTCAGGTTTCTGAAGTGAGAGCAAGAACGGAACATTTTGCTTATCATATAACAGTCTGTCATCAACAATTTGCAGGGTTTTTTTTAACTGCTTTGGAAATAGCACGACGCTGCATTACAGCATGGCACACAGCTGAAATTTGACATTTGTCTCATTTGGCTCTAATGTTGACATGATGAATAGTCTGACATTCAGGGGACACACAAGTTGTGTATGTCTCCATGAAAAGCAGTCAGACCAAATTATTCCCCTGCATGCGATCCCTACCACATTGAGGCAGAGCCCGCTTATCCCAGCACAACCCTTGAATTTCAATCCAAAACAGATGTTCGTTTTTAGTATTTTTTCATTGCATAACACCAGCAATCCAACACAAACTCTGTTTCTCTCCGCGGCCGGGTTTTAAGCAAACTCCAATCTTAAGTCTAATTCCACACTGAAGGTTCTCCCCACACTTATATTTATAGCAAGTGAATCGCGGATGCTTCGACTCAGATCGGCTGTGTTTTTGCCTTTTTAGAAAGTGCGGCGGAAGCGAGAAATGCGAGTTTTTACTCATTAACAAATGAATGTGGACACGTCAGCGACTGAGCTTTTAAAAAGGGTCTATTTTAGATTGATGATGCTTTTTGAACTCACTGTTCCTCGATGATTCCCAAAATAGAGTGACAGAACAAGTGTTAAAGCAGATTTGGAAATCACAACAAAGTCAACATTTTCTTCAGACTTTTAGTGAGCCTTTGTGGCATGTACGCAGTAGCCGTGCAGCCAGAGAACTGTGTCCGCTGCGTCGTAGGCGGCCTTTGACATCAACACAAGTATGATTCAACTTTAGCACGACTTCCTGCTGTGGCCGACACTCTTTTCATTGATATGCACAATGTGTTTGGGTATCAAGATAAGTAGAAAGACTGACTCCAGCTATCTGGGCGATGCATTTCCTTTCTCTTCGTAGCGCTAGACCAATGTCCTCCTCAGTCCATGCGCTGCACATCCTGCATGCCACTAGTTTAGTACAGAGAGTATTTCAGAGCAGCCATATTGATCACATGGGATCAGTTGTTTTGGGAGGGACCAGTTTCATGGGTGAACTTGAGGAATGGGAAAGAGGCTGTGTTTCCTCTGGTGCTATTTTATATAATGGTGGTGATTCTGTGCCCTGAGCTGAGACTTTCAGTGATAGATGGATGCGTGTGCGGTGTACACACGAGGGAAGCCGCAACATATCTCATTACTCACACTGAACTGACTGGCTGCCAATCTGTCTGAAGGGAAATGCTACTCGGACAAACTGTTTTTTTTTTCCACACTTTTTTCCCACATTGGCAGATTCCAATCCTCTGGCAACCAGCTATTATTACTTCAATGTCATTAGTGGTCGCACTGTTTTTAACTTTGGAAAGAAAACAAAACAAGTTTGTATGCTTTTCTTCAAATTGAAAGACAATGAGACAAGTCTTTTCTCAGTCTGAGGAGCGAGATGCTGGATAAAAAGTACCTTTGTCTGAAGTCAGAACCCTGTGGTTCACTGCAACATTGTGTTGATTTTACAAATCACATGACATTAAAAGCTGAACAGAAATCAGTATTATACATTCAATGTTGTGACGTTTTGCAAAACAGACAATGTGTTGTTTTTCCTGGAAGTCAAAGGACTTCACAGCGGTGCTTATTTTAGTGCCAGGAAATGGAACTCTTCATGAGTGTTGTTGCAGCAACCTTATCGTCTTCCCTGACAAGATTGTCCCCATTACTGCTCCTGCAACAATGTTAAGTTGCATTAACTACACAAGCTTAACAACTGTTGGCTGTTCAGTTAAGCAAATGAAATAGATATATTTTCAACATTAGATCATAAACAGTATTTGACATTGAGGGTGTTGTCCATATTAATCTAAAATATTTCATGTTTTGGATCTCACCTACACACGCACACGCTTGTACGCACACCTGCTATGTAGGCACAGTTGACCAAAAAAAAGACAGTGTGTCAACGTATTGTATTATGTAAACATAAGGTTTATTGCAAATGTGCAGTTGTATCCAAACACCATAGTGAACAACCTTTTCGAGGATACTTTACAGCAACAATACCATTATCTTTACAAAAACACATTAAAAAAAACTTTCGCACTAGCTACAAACAAGTCTTCTCCCTGTGAAGTTGTGTACACATGGTCCTGGTTTGTTCAGCTTCAGTTGTGAGAGAAAAATAAAAAAGAAACTGGGCATAAAGTCTTTGGTAGCTAGAAAACAACAGAGCTCAGTGTGGAAATGTGTTTCTCTCTTGCTAAGGACAGGCAATGTTGTCATGCCATTGTTTTCCAGTTGGCATCTGAGCAAGTAACAAACCAGATACTGGACGAAGCTGCTAAAATCAGGAGTGCATCTACAGCGACAAACGCTGGCTTCTGCTCGTCATCTCTACTACGTCGCCCTCAGTACGTTTCCACTTTATGAACATTGTAGTTAGCCTTTACTTTGAGGAGCTAGGCAGATATAGTGGACACATATGCCCCCCTCCCATCCTAGATTACAAAAAAAGTCATTTAAGACCACTGTGCAATGCTCTTTTTTTTTTAAACAAACAAATTTTTGTTTAGAATCACAAACAAAAACCCAAGATATAGCAGGATTAGTTCCCCCATAAAAGCAGCAAGCCCCAAATGTTGACAATGCAAGATTACATGTTATGAATCAATACAGCACACTGGTCAGTCTACTGCAGCCGTCCATCAGCTCTAATGGGCTGTACTGCGTTAACCTCCACCTCTGTTGCCCTAGCTTATCATGATGATCAATCTTGGATGTACATGAAAACATGAGCAATACATTGGAGGCAAAGTCGTCATTATGTCTGCTGAAATGTATAGATGGAGGTCCTTGAAACTTGGGATCTCGAGAGCAGACCTATCCACATGACGGGACTCTTCTCGTTTGAGGCGTGGAGGACCGCCTCAGATGGGTCTCCTCCGGGTGAGCGGGGAGCAACCTCCAACACTTTCCAAGTTGGCACCTGCAGGGCCAGCCCGATCGACACCTCTTCGCCCCGCTCTCTCTCACCAGCAAAGGGCGTTTGTTGGAAGGGTTCGGCAAGGCAGGAAAACCCCCCGGCCCTTGCCGTCTGAAAGCAAGCGCTTGTCGGTGCTTAGTCAGCCCTCATTCTATCCTCAGCGCTTTTGTCTACACAGAGAGACTACGACAAAGAGTTGGACGGTATCAGCGGGCGGGCCTGACACCGCACAGGTCAGAGCGTCTTAAGTTCTGTTTTGTGCTTATCAGGTGTCAGCAGTTCTTGTGTGTCTCATCAGTCATTTACAGCCCCGATGCTTCACCTTCGTGGTTACGAAGGGTTCTCGGCGGCGGCGACTTTGTAACGCTTACGTTCAAATTCAAATGGAGGTCCATTACTGTAAAGAGACAGTGGCTCTGCCCGCCCCAAGGCAGAGCCACTTATACAGCAGAGCCAGTGCTGTGGATGCAGGGCTGGTGCTGGTCTGGGGTCAGCTGGGCGCTCAGATTGTCCAGGGGTAACAGCGCGTCTGTCGGGATGCGAGACTGGAACTTCTCCAGCTGCTCGGGGCTGGCCAGGTTCTTCAGCAGGTAGTTCTCTCTTTCCAGCTGGTTGTTCTTCTCCGCCAGCTCTTTGATCTGCTCTTTGAGGATCTCCACCTCCTCACGCACCGCATACATCAGGTGGTTCTTGACAAGATCCTGCCATGAATACAAGAAGCGAAAATGGATCAGTTTAGATCTAAAAGCAGAGAAAAACCATTTGCTTGGCTGCACAGCTGATGCGTGTGCTAAGACAGAAGTAAATAAATGATGGGGTTTGCTGTCAGAGCATATCTTCTACGCTGTGTTGTCTTTATGCTGGCATGGATCTCTTGTGAGTTATACAGATATGTGTAGATGTTACAACTTTGATTCAAGGGTGTTTTCAATAATTCTGTTCTGCAAAAATGTTGTCAGTCTCTCGTTTTGTTTGGGAATTCCTGCCTTTGTTGCCACATGAATAAAGCACAAGGTAGCTTGTGAACAGGGACTTCCTTGGGCCTTCTTAAAGTGCTGGTGTTGTGCAGAAAGAAATAGGGGAAACAACGTGAGGAGGTCAGTGTGACGCGTGTGCTCTGCATAGTGCAACTTGCTCCCGTGTCTTTTGTCTGGTGTTGGCTTACCATCGCCTGTTCGATCTTGTTGTCGATGGCCACAACGCTAGCACCAGAGGCACTGCAGAAGAGAAGGAGAAAAAGAGGCCATAAATTAACAGTTCAACGCCTTTGCATCAACTCAACCCCCAACATGATTGGGGGTTGATTTTAACCATGTACAGCGACTTTGAGTATTTTGAAAAGCGCTATATAAATATAATATATTGCTATTATTAACAAGTTTGAACTATTAAGAAACACAAACACGTTGCTGCTTCCTGAAATTGTCGTTGTTTGTCAGTGAAACACAACGCATTCAAAACAGAAAAGGAAAGTGTGTGTTTAACCTGCGTGTGTACGCTGCAGGTGCCTTACTTTGCGAGTGCTATCAGGCTGTTATTATGGCACTAGTTTAACGAGCACAGTGTGTGAGACAGTGAACACACACACACACACACACACACACACACACACACACACACACACACATCCGCTCAGAGTCCAAACAAACAGCAGCAGCAGAGAGAAAGAGAGCCGAGCAGACGGCACTTCGAGGCATTTTGTGATAACACAGGATATCAGACATTGCACGCGAGCGAGATTTCTTTTTGAACGGCTTCATGAAAATACAGTACGCTTAGCTGGAGGCCCGCAGACGAAAAAAAAAAGTGCTCCGATGCACTACACGCGCATTCTTGCAGAAATAATAGCAACACTGTCATTCAACCTGTGGCGGCTATTTACCTGTTGTCAAGTTTGACCGATACAACGTCTCCTCCGAGAAACGAGGAGAAGAACGAGATGGAGAAGTTGTGTAACTGGTACACGGCCACCTCCATGGGTGTTTTGCCGAACATCTCCGTGCTCATGTTGAGTACCAGAGTCGTTTGGATCACGCTTCTCGCCACGTTTGCGACGGGGTGGGTCACCTAAGTGTATATCCGGAGTGTGTTGGGTCTGTCGTAGCGATGCACGCGCGCGCTGCAGTTGTCTGAGCGCAGTGCTGTGTCGGGGTGTGAGCTTCGCCGGTTTAAAACAAGCGACTGTCTGATGCTATTTCTGCCACCGGCTGCTATTTGAATGGCTTGCCTTCTGACGTCATCTGACGCGCGCATATATTAGTCAAATGAGTCGGCGGAGTCGGGGTTGGGGCCGTCCTCCCTGCCAGGGCGGGAGGGCAGGCGGGAGGAGCGGGGGGGGGGACGTCACCCAACTGTACAAAATCATATGAGAAAGTATTAATATAAAAGTCTCCGATTACAAATTTGCAAAATACCCTTTCAACCAGTTAATTTAAATAACAAAATGAATGCAAGAAAAAATGGTTGCATTTCAGCTTAATATTTATAAACAAAAGGAATACCAGGAGAGTTTTAGATGAGCAGTTTACTGCAGCATTGCATATGTTTCTGAACTTTCTTCTGCCTCACTGGCTTTTGCAGTCAACCCAAAAGACCAGGTCGTACTCCCTGCAACAATCATCCTCAAGACCACGATCAGAAAAAATGAAATCACAGTATGTATACATAAATAAGTGACTCGTGTTGCTATTAAATACAAACTCGATCTGGACACAGAAAGGATGAGATGAGGATTCGTAGCATCCGACATTCCCGTGAATCATTTCAATTATCTTTTTTTAGAAAGTTGGTATTTAGTAGTTCTTGATTTGCCTAAGGTAATATTTAACATATTAAAATGCGTCTGCAAACTCTCCTTTATTACTACACGGTAATGACAACAATAACAGGTTGTTCCCATCACTTTATTGTTGTCTGTTACGAAATGCAACATCCTATAACGGAATGTCCTGCACCTTTTACACACTAACGCGAAGGTACTCTACAAAGGTACTTTTCCACCTTATCCCCGGTAAATTTCCCCTGAGCCCATACCTGAACTCTATCGACCTCTAGTGGTAATCACGCATAATGCACCATTCCGTAGGGACAATGCCAATAACAAAAGGCTGTTTCTGGACGCAGTGTTTACTACGGAATTTTCCGTACACCTTTTCCTGCCCCCACAAATCAACAACTCCAGTTTTTCCTGCTAGGAAAACACATAAGTAACTCTCAAAGGCCAATCATTCAGTCTTTCACCGGGTGTGTTGTAATTTGTGTATGCAATTGATTGAGATGTTTTTATGTTTTATTCGTTTGTAAACGAGTTGCCTTCTGTTGCTGCCTTTTTGGCCAGGTCGTCATTTTGAACAAGAAAAGGTTCTCAATTTACTTTTCATGGTTAAATAAGGGTTAGATAAATATGCATTTATGTATTTATTGTTTGCATACTGTACTTGTTAGTTAATGTTGCACTAGTTCACCTTAATGTGTGGACTAAACAACCAAGCAGTCAAGCATATTCCAGAGAAACGTAGACTTGAAACTTAGAACTTTAGAGAGATTGTTATACATGAGTTGTTTGTCCCACAACTTATATAGAGTCTAAATTTCCATTCCACTCATACGGGAATGAGTCCAAAGCACTGTTCTCTGGTGTGTGACCTCTTGCACTTCACATCCACTTTTAAACTGGTATCGTGCAACATGTGGCGCAACTGTACTGAGCATCCTGCAACGTGGAATAAACTATTTGTGTTAGAAGCCAACCACAGAGAAAAACAGACCTGCTATCTTTTATCTTTCTTTTCATGGCATTTTCCAGTGCTGGCAGCGCTATTGAGCAATAGACCTTGTTTTCAGCAGGGCGCCCATGCAGGTTTTATTACCTTTAATTCATTTCTCAGCGCTGTCACATTACATTCCCTTTTGTTGTTACAATTATCTGATCCAATTCTGACAATAAGCCAATCAAGTATTTATTAGGGAGTCTCTGTTGCATAATATTTTTTCGTACAAAAAAAACAACAACATTTAGAACATTACCGGCTAGTCAACATCAATGATCCTCTGGGTGGGTCTTACAAATAGCAGCCATTACTTGTGGTTCATGCATATCCTAAGAAATGCTATATATATACTTCCTTCAAAAACAGTTTGCACTGCTTCGAAAAAGAAAACATGGATTCAAAATGACCAAGAGCCTACTCTCTGATCATTGCATACCAAACTGCGGCCTGCCACGTCTTTTGGAGGGAAAGGAGTTCTGTTATGTAACTAAATAATTAGAGTGGAAAGTCTGACTGTTGGTAGGCCTAACAAAGCTCAGCAGAAAGAACATTTACTGAGTATTAAGGGCAATAGTGCCTGTCGTCTCAGATGTTGTGCTGTGAGAGTACAGCTGCCAGGTTTAATATCAGACCTTGTTCTGGCAAT
>NW_027175863.1:12500-29247 GCF_023055335.1 Clinocottus analis
CCTCTCGTCCCCTGTCTCCTGCCCTCCTGTCTCCTGTCTCCTGCCCTCTCGTCTCCTGTCTCCTGCCCTCTCGTCTCCTGTCTCCTGCCCTCTCGTCCCCTGTCCTCCTGCCCTCTCGTCTCCTGTCTCCTGCCCTCTCGTCTCCTGCCCTCTCGTCTCCTGTCTCCTGCCCTCTCGTCTCCTGTCTCCTGCCCTCTCGTCTCCTGTCTCCTGCCCTCTCGTCTCCTGTCTCCTTGCCCTCTCGTCTCCTGCCCTCTCGTCTCCTCAGCTCCATCCGGTGTGTTCCATCAGCTGCTTCAGGTGAGTAGGCGTCCCAAACTCATCGTGAAGCTGAAATCCTGCAACAGCCGAACGAGAGCGCAGCTCAGGTGAGAAGAGTGGCTGAACACACAGATATGAAATACTCGTGTGTATACATGTGTATAAATATACGTACATGTACATCCGTCCTCAGCCTGCTTCCTGACTCTCTGCTTCACGCTCGGAGCGGCCTCCAGCTGCTGGTTCTGTTCAGGCAGCTGCAGGCCGACTGTCTGCTGATGGACAGGCCGACCATGCAGAGCGCCGGTAAGCCCCGCCTCCTCGCCGCTCATGTTCCTCTGGTTCTATCTGGTCCTTCATGGTCTTTAATGGTTCTCAGTGGTCCTTTGTAGTTCTTCATGGTCTTTAATGGTTCTTCATGGTTCTATCTGGTCCTTCATGGTCTTTAATGGTCCTTCGTGTCCCTTCATGGTCCTTCGTGGTTCTTCATGGTTCTCGTTGGGTTCCTCTCTCGGTTTCAGATCTCATGTGCAGTCCGGTTCTCTCCACGTTTCCCGAGCTGTTGGACCAGCCGGACCTGCTGGACGCTCTCCGGGTCCGTGGTCTCACAATTCATCATATTAATCCTCATAATTCATCATATTAATCCTCATAATTCATCATATTAATCCTCATAATTAAAATACATGTATTTTTCCTTCAGAGCGCCTGGATGGATGCTGAGAGCAACATGAGCAGAGCTCAGAAGGTGTGTGATACCAGTACTGACCTGTAGGGGTAGTAACTGGTAGTACTGGTATAGGGGTAGTAACTGGTAGTACTGGTATAGGGGTAGTAACTGGTAGTACTGGTATAGGGGTAGTAACTGGTAGTACTGGTATAGGGGTAGTAACTGGTAGTACTGGTATAGGGGTAGTAACTGGTAGTACTGGTATAGGGGTAGTAACTGGGAGTACTGGTATAGGGGTAGTAACTGGTAGTACTGGTATAGGGGTAGTAACTGGGAGTACTGGTATAGGGGTAGTAACTGGTAGTACTGGTATAGGGGTAGTAACTGGGAGTACTGGTATAGGGGTAGTAACTGGTAGTACTGGTATAGGGGTAGTAACTGGGAGTACTGGTATAGGGGTAGTAACTGGGAGTACTGGTATAGGGGTAGTAACTGGTAGTACTGGTATAGGGGTAGTAACTGGTAGTACTGGTATAGGGGTAGTAACTGGTAGTACTGGTATAGGGGTAGTAACTGGTAGTACTGGTATAGGGGTAGTAACTGGTAGTACTGGTATAGGGGTAGTAACTGGTAGTACTGGTATAGGGGTAGTAACTGGTAGTACTGGTATAGGGGTAGTAACTGGGAGTACTGGTATAGGGGTAGTAACTGGTAGTACTGGTATAGGGGTAGTAACTGGGAGTACTGGTATAGGGGTAGTAACTGGGAGTACTGGTATAGGGGTAGTAACTGGGAGTACTGGTATAGGCGTAGTAACTGGGAGTACTGGTATAGGGGTAGTAACTGGTAGTACTGGTATAGGGGTAGTAACTGGTAGTACTGGTATAGGGGTAGTAACTGGGAGTACTGGTATAGGGGTAGTAACTGGGAGTACTGGTACTGACCTGTCGGTGTGTCTGCAGAGAGACTCGTCCTTCCTGAAGCAGGAGTTTGTGGGCGTCTACCTGTCGTCCGTGTACTTCCTGCTCCGCTCGGCCTCGCTGCCCCCCCCCCGCTGGGCCGACGCCCCCTCAGAGGAGCAGCGGGCCCGGGTCATCTACGCCACGCTGCTCGCCCTGAGACGCAGCCGGCCGGCCGGCCTGCAGGTGTTCCTGAACGCCTCGCACCAGCATCTGGCCTTTGACGTCGCAGAGTTGACCTTTGACCTCCTGCGCGCGGCGCGGTAGAGGGAAGGAAAGGAAGGGCATCCTCTTCAGTGTATTCTGATGTATAATTAAGTGTATGTTTATATATAATGAAGTGTATTCTAGACGGTTTGGTTTAATAAATGACTGAAAACAATAAAGACTTTGATGTGCATAAATCAATCTTCTCTAAACGCATCGGCTTGTTGACGTTATGAAGCCTCGAGTTCAGCACTTTGAACGTCGCCATCTTGGTTTTTTGCAACCAGTGAACAGGAAGTGACCATGTAAGGACTGATGAGGACGCAGAGACGCCGAATACGTCTCTGGTGTTGACCTGTCACTCACACGAGAGACCGATCTACAATAATTGAACCGAAAGTGACATTATTAGCATGTTTTCTTACTCCTGCTATTTAGGGTTCTTTTTTTTAAATGAACAATACAACCAAGTGTTGACTTCCAGCTTTAATTCAATGGATATAACAAAACTATCACGTTACACTGTTTAGGAATTTCAACCATTTCTACAGTCCTTGACTGTATTGGCGTCCAGCTGTCCAGGAACTCATCGTCTCGCCTTTAAGAGGCTGACAGGCGCCTCAAACCGATCGGCAGACAGCAGAAACATCAGCATGGACCAGATCAACAGTTTGGTACGTTCCTAAAGGAATGTGCTGGCAAGACCACCAACGCCAAAAGACCTGGAAGACCACGGAGGACGTGTGAAGTAGACGTAGCAGAATTATTTCCTTGGTGAAGGAAACCCTTCATATCATGAACACGGGTCAGGAATATTACGGTCTGCTAGGTCTGTTAGGGTCTGCTAGGTCTGTTAGTGTCTGTTAGGGTCTGTTAGTGTCTGCTAGGGTCTGTTAGTGTCTGTTAGGGTCTGCTAGGTCTGCTAGTGTCTGTTAGGGTCTGCTAGGTCTGTTAGGGTCTGTTAGTGTCTGTTAGGGTCTGTTAGTGTCTGCTAGGGTCTGTTAGTGTCTGTTAGGGTCTGCTAGAGTCTGTTAGGGTCTGTTAGTGTCTGTTAGGGTCTGCTAGGTCTGCTAGTGTCTGTTAGGGTCTGTTAGGGTCTGCTAGGTCTGCTAGGTCTGTTAGTGTCTGTTAGTGTCTCTTAGGGTCTGCTAGTGTCTCTTAGGGTCTGCTAGTGTCTGCTAGTGTCTGTTAGTGTCTATTAGGGTCTGTTAGTGTCTGTTAGGGTCTGCTAGAGTCTGCTAGGGTCTGTTAGTGTCTCTTAGGGTCTGCTAGTGTCTCTTAGGGTCTGCTAGTGTCTGCTAGTGTCTGTTAGGGTCTGCTGGGGTCTGTTGGGGTCTCTTAGGGTCTGTTTGGGTCTGTTTGGGTCTGCTAGTGTCTCTTAGGGTCTGTTAGGGTCTGTTAAGGTATAGTATGGTCTGCTAGGGTCTGTCATGGTCGGTTATGTCTGTTAGGAGTTTGTTATGATCTTCTGCACAGCAGATACATGAGCCAGAGGGTCAAAGGTCAAGGTTCCATGTGATGAGGAAGTGGTCTGTCCTCATTGATGCATCAAGCTGCAGTCTGTCCTCATTGATGCATCAAGCTGCAGTCTGTCCTCATTGATGCATCAAGCTGCAGTCTGTCCTCATTGATGCATCAAGCTGCAGTCTGTCCTCATTGATGCATCAAGCTGCAGTCTGTCCTCATTGATGCATCAAGCTGCAGTCTGTCCTCATTAATGCATCAAGCTGCAGTCTGTCCTCATTGATGCATCAAGCTGCAGTCTGTCCTCATTGATGCATCAAGCTGCAGTCTGTCCTCATTAATGCATCAAGCTGCAGTCTGTCCTCATTAATGCATCAAGCTGCAGTCTGTCCTCATTGATGCATCAAGCTGCAGTCTGTCCTCATTGATGCATCAAGCTGCAGTCTGTCCTCATTAATGCATCAAGCTGCAGTCTGTCCTCATTAATGCATCATGAATGCGTCCTAGAAGTCCACAGGAAGAGTGAAGCATCTGGAACGCAGCCTAAGACTCATACGTGGGTAAGTTGTCCCGCCCCAACAGGTTCAACCAGATCAACAAAGTGGAGTGAAGAATAAAAACACTGTCAGGTCAGACTCTGTTGTCTTAGTGTATTTATTCCAGATAAACTCAACACAACATTTGCTGCAAAGCTTTCTGCTTGATCCTCTGGTCCCTACTAGTCTCCATATACAGGAACACAAGGGGACAAAGAGGGGCAGCATGGATCCTCTGAACCATCTGGTCTCCACTACAGAGTCCAGGCTGTTGTCAAAGACTCTTTACAAGTTGTCATGTTTGTCCACAGATGCTGGATTTGATCCTGAAAGACTCTTGTTGGAGCTGTGAGGAGGTTTCTGTGCACGATGACGTTTGATCCTGTGAACGCAGCTCAGACTGAGACTCGGTCCACCGGTCCGACTGCATACTTTGATGGTGACGTGAGGAACTCTGATGAAGGAAAAGAAGCTGCGTCGCTTCACTTCGTCTGATGCAAGTCGAAGTGAAGCAGGAAGCTCCTTTTCTCCACAGAGCTGCTGAGGACAGAAGAGAGCTGCTCTCTGAGGAAGTCCACGGCTCAACGTTCAGTAAGTGCAGCTGTGATCGGTTGAAATGACGTTAGTGATTGTTGTGACCGTGTGACTGTTTAAAGCTGCTGTCAAACATGTCAGCTGGGAAACAAGATGGCCGCCTGTGAGATTAACCAGAGAGAAGCTGCTGTTAGTTTGATTGTTGAAGTCCAGATGAAGTGTTGCTTTGAATGATGACACTGTGATGAAGAAGAGGAGTTCAGGCTGATCTGGAGTCTGTCAGGACTCTGACTGATGTGGAGGGGAAGCTAGTAAAATGGTGAGCACTAGGACCCAGCAGGGACCAGAGAGCTCACCTGGGACCCGGCTCTTAAGCCATGACAAAGATGGAAGCCATGTTGTTTTAAAGGAAAAGGTAAAGTTATGAGTAAACCAGCGACAGGTTGAAGCAGGAAGTGAGCCATGAGGGGGCGTGGTTTCAACAGCAGGGGCGTGGTCTCATGAGTGACAGCCTAACAAAGAAGCTGGAGGACCGGCTCTACCACGTTGCCTTCAGGTAACGTGGTATTTATGACTCACTACCTTCATACAGCATAATCACGTGATTGTCAGTAAACTAAATTGTCGCCAGTGACACAGTTCTGTTCTGCAGCATGAGAGCAGTAAACTCTGCTGCACAATAACACAATGTGACCCTGAGCACATCAGGTACAACACAGTCACCTTGCAGTTGAAACCACGCCAGATCCAGGCCAAAAGTCTGGACCTGAAAAAAATATTTGAAACCGAAAAAAATAGATTGAAATTTAAAAATATAAAATCTGTTAGTGAAAACTGAAAAAAAATTCTATATATATATATATATATATATATATATATATATATATATATAACCTCAAAAAGCCTTTCATAGTTATTTTTATTTCCAATACATTGTTGAATTTTCCAAGTTCAACAAAACCTTTTCAAATGAACAAAACATGTGACCTGGACTTACCTGATACCAGTTGCACTGATAAGCTCCGCCTACTAAATACCTGCAACGCGACACAGACGAGCTAAAGCACACAGCAGGCTGCTTAAAGCAACAGGCCGTCACACCTGAAACACACCTGAGAGCCTCTGTTTGCTCTCACCTGCTGCTTTCAGTCCTTTCAGTCCACAAAGCTTCAAGTTCATTTCTTCTCCTGGTTAAAGAGTTTGAGTTCATTTTCTATAGTGTTTGAATGTGTTAGTGTTTTCTTCAGTGTTCTTTTTCTCTCAGTGGTCACCAGGTCGTCGTCGACCTTTTACTACGTGATGAAATGGTGACGTGAACAATCCCGTCCAATGAAAGCTTCCCCATGTTCCCATGTGACCACAGTGTTTCCTATGAGGACGGTTACGCGTCATCCTGCTGTGTTTTACTGACTTCTGGCCTCTGGAGGGAGATCCTGAGGAGAAACTGCTGCATTTGTAGAAGTGGACGAACAATGTTTCACTTGTAAAACACTGTAAACTTATAGGATGAACATTTAAAATGACGTCTTTTGACATGTTAACGGGGTTTAAAAGAAGATAAAGTGAAGTTTGTTTAATATTCATCTTTAACAGACAGATGTTGGAGATCAATTGAATAATTATATGAAATAAAAGTTAAATAAGTGACCTTTAAGATGCAGTATTTATAGTCTAGAGACTAGGGAACATTGAGAATGTCTTCTAGTCTTCCAGTCTAGAGACTAGAGAACATTGTGAATGTCTTCTAGTCTTCTAGTCTAGAGACTAGAGAACATTGTGAATGTCTTCTAGTCTTCAAGTCTAGAGACTAGAGAACATTGTGAATGTCTTCTAGTCTTCCAGTCTAGAGACTAGAGAACATTGTGAATGTCTTCTAGTCTTCCAGTCTAGAGACTAGAGAACATTGTGAATGTCTTCTAGTCTTCAAGTCTAGAGACTAGAGAACATTGTGAATGTCTTCTAGTCTTCAAGTCTAGAGACTAGAGAACATTGTGAATGTCTTCTAGTCTTCAAGTCTAGAGACTAGAGAACATTGTGAATGTCTTCTAGTCTTCCAGTCTAGAGACTAGAGAACATTGTGAATGTCTTTTCTTGGATACGACTCTGCAGCTAAAGTGCCAACAACATGGAAACTGTCCCATGAGTGTATTTAGTGTTGAGGTGAATGAGCTGATTGTCATGATGAAGAGCAGTAATGTGTGATCTCTCCAGCAGGTGGTGCTGTTGGTGTGAAGGTGTGGACTCTGCTATGAGTCAGTGTGAGGACAGAGAGGAGGGAGTCCCTCCCTCTAAAAGCAGTCTGTGTGGGGAACATGACAGCCAGACCAGAGCTCAGAGGTGAGAGGACCATCTCTAACTGTCCAGGACTCTTCTCATGGCACAAAGTCTTTGACTCACTGACTCTGCTTCTACATGTGTGACCAGGACCCATCAGAGACCAGACTGTCCTGGACCTGGACCTGAACATGGACCTGGACCAAGTTGTGTGTCTGTGAAGAGTAACTGGTCTATGAGTCGTCCTACAGTCTTCAAAGGTGTTGATCAAAGGTGAGGATTTCAAAATGACGATGAGGTCAGAAGGTCACTCAGGTAAAACTCTGCTTTTACACCTGATGGTGGATGAGCCCTTGTGATGCCACAGCGGACAATGTGAGCTGGTTCTTCATGATGATGATGATGATGATGATGATGAAATCTCAGTGTTTCTATCAGGTCACAGCAGCAGAGAGAAAAGTCTCCTGGACCCAGCTGTGTGTCCATGAAGAGTGATCAGTCTAAAGATGGTTGGTTGAACTTCAGAGATGGACAACGTTCTGATGACCCAGAGTAAGTTCTTTAAACAGATGAAACAAGATGACTAACTGTCACACAGATGGTCGTCCTTCTTCTCCAGTCTTTAGCATCTGGTTTATAAAATGATGAATCATGACACAACATCTTTAACTCGTTGTTGTGTTTGTGTTGTAATATCATGAACAATAAACAGTCTGTGGTGCAGACACAATGTGAGCTGATGGTTCATGACTCCTCCACAGAGAGGACCAGGAGAGCTCAGAGGTTCCCAGAGGTCCGTCTGCCCAGCAGCATCAAACACACCTGGACTCCATATTTATGGTCTGTACCTGTACAACTACTTTTACATGTCTTCTGTTCACCATCATCTCCATGCTGCACTCTTTAGACCAGTGGGTTGTCAGTCTGTCCAACATGGATCTGATGTTTGCTTCCATGGTTTTAGTTTGTCATTCAGAGAATATTCTGTTCCAGCTGCTGGAGGAGAACATCCTCACTTTTGTGAAGGACGAGCTGAAGAAGATCCAGAAGGTTCTGAGTTCAGATTACCCAGAATGCTTAGAGAGTCAGAGAGAGGATGAGGAGGTGTTGGATGGTGAGGAGGAAGAGCAGAGGAGGAGGAGCAGAGAAGCATTTCAGAAGATCTCACTGCACTTCCTGAGGAGCATGAAGCAGGAGGAGCTGGCTGACTGTCTGCAGAGCAGTAAGAGGACTTCTCTAAAGATTTAACATGCTGGATGAATGGAACGTTTACTAATGTCTCAAGAGATGGACCAGAACATATTCACAGACTCATCCTTTGAGGACATGAGGTGTTGAAATCTATTCTTTGACTCATTGATCTTCTTGTTGTGTTCATTCAGGACTTCTTGCTGCAGTTTGTCAGCGTGAACTCAAATCTAACCTGAAGAAGAAGTTCCAGTGTGTGTTTGAGGGGATCGCTAAAGCAGGAAACCCAACCCTTCTGAACCAGATCTACACAGAGCTCTACATCACAGAGGGAGGGACTGCAGAGGTCAACAATGAACATGAGGTCAGACAGATTGAAGCAGCATCCAGGAAACCACACAGACCAGAAACCACCATCAGACAAGAAGACCTCTTTAAAGCCTCACCTGGAGGAGAGGAACCAATCAGAACAGTGATGACAAAGGGAGTGGCTGGCATCGGGAAAACAGTCCTAACACAGAAGTTCACTCTGGACTGGGCTGAAGACAAAGCCAACCAGGACATCCAGTTCATGTTTCCCTTCACCTTCAGAGAGCTGAATGTGCTGAAAGAGAAGAAGTTCAGCTTGGTGGAACTTGTTCATCACTTCTTCTCTGAAACCAAAGAAGCAGGAATCTGCAGGTTTGAAGAGTTCCCGGTTGTGTTCATCTTTGACGGTCTGGATGAGTGTCGACTTCCTCTGGACTTCCACAACAATGAGGTCCTGACTGATGTCACAGAGTCCACCTCAGTGGATGTGCTGCTGACAAACCTCATCAGGGGGAAGCTGCTTCCCTCTGCTCGCCTCTGGATAACCACACGACCTGCAGCAGCCAATCAGATCCCTCCTGACTGTGTTGACCTGGTGACAGAGGTCAGAGGGTTCACTGACCCACAGAAGAAGGACTACTTCAGGAAGAGGTTCAGAGATGAGGAGCAGGCCAGAAGGATCATCCCCCACATCGAGACCTCACGAAGCCTCCACATCATGTGTCACATCCCAGTCTTCTGCTGGATCACTGCTACAGTTCTGGAGGTCGTGTTGAAGACCACAGAGGGAGGACAGCTGCCCAAGACCCTGACTGAGATGTACATCCACTTCCTGGTGGTTCAGTCCAAAGTGAAGAAGGTCAAGTATGATGGAGGAGCTGAGACAGATCCACACTGGAGTCCAAAGAGCAGGAAGATGATCGAGTCTCTGGGAAAACTGGCTTTTGATCAGCTGCAGAAAGGGAACCTGATCTTCTATGAATCCGACCTGACAGAGTGTGGCATCGACATCAGAGCAGCCTCAGTGTACTCAGGAGTGTTCACACAGATCTTTAGAGAGGAGAGAGGACTGTACCAGGACAAGGTGTTCTGCTTCGTCCATCTGAGTGTTCAGGAGTTTCTGGCTGCTCTTCATGTCCATCTGACCTTCATCAACTCTGGTGTCAACCTGCTGGCAGAAGAACAAACAACCTCCCGGTTGTCTAAAGTCTTTAAAAACAAACCTAAACCAAGACATCTGTACCAGAGTGCTGTGAACAAGGCCTTACAGAGTCCTAATGGACACCTGGACTTGTTCCTCCGCTTCCTCCTGGGTCTTTCACTGGAGACCAATCAGACTCTCCTTCGAGGTCTGCTGCCACAGACAGGAAGTAGCTCAAAGACCATCAAGAAAACAGTCCAGTACATCAAGGAGAAGATCAGTGAGGATGTGTCTCCAGAGAAAAGCATCAATCTGTTCCACTGTCTGAATGAACTGAATGATGGTTCTCTAGTGGAGGAGATCCAACAGTCCCTGAGGTCAGGACGTCTCTCCACAGATGAACTGTCTCCTGCTCAGTGGTCAGCTCTGGTCTTCATCTTACTGTCATCAGGAAAAGATCTGAAGGTGTTTGACCTGAAGAAGTACTCTGCTTCAGAGGAGGCTCTTCTGAGGATGCTGCCAGTGGTCAAAGCCTCCAACAAAGCTCTGTAAGTACAGAGAGAGTTAGATTCATAGATCATAACTTAAATACGCTGCTATCTTTTACACTTACTGCTTATCTTTTCTTCCTCCTTGTCTCTTCAGCCTGAGTGGCTGTAACCTCTCAGAGAGAAGCTGTGAAGCTCTGTCCTCAGTCCTCAGCTCCCAGTCCTCTAGTCTGAGAGAGCTGGACCTGAGTAACAACAAGCTGCAGGATCTAGGAGTGAAGCTGCTGTCTGCTGGACTGGAGAGTCCTCACTGCAGACTGGAGACTCTCAGGTCAGATAAAGTTAGTTTGTCTGAAATGTTTAAATGTGGCGATGGCGGCGTTTGAAACACAATTTTCATTCACATCACAGAGTCGTCCTGATGTTCTTCTTGTTCATGCTTTACGATATTATCTTTGATATCAGTAAAGAATAAAAAAGGAGAAATGCAGGAAAAGAGACTAAAAACTTCAAAGTGTCTCTACAGTGATAATCTGCTAAAAGTTTGATGGCTGTTTATTTCTGATTCAGAACTTAACAAACTCAAGTCCAGCTCTCTCAGACTAGAGCACTGGCAGCTGAAGTCTAAAGAATATAAAGTTTAATTTATCTTTCTCTCACTTTGTTCAGTTCATCTCTCTCGTTAGCAAAATGACTGAAAACCACAACTGGGTGTTGTTTTAACTAATAAACAACATTAAATATTTACCCATCCTGATATTAATTCTATCACACTTCCTGTTTCCAGTACAGAACAATGAACAACATTATTTTATAATTGTTTAGATTAAAACAGCAAGAATTTCTATCCACTTTCACTGAACAAATTATCTTGTTCTTTCTGATTCTACTTTAGTCCAGACTCATTATCACAGAAGATTTCATTTGAACATGAATGTTATTTTTCTTCTTGTTGGTTGTTGTCTCTTCAGCCTGAGTGTCTGTAACCTCTCAGAGAGAAGCTGTGAAGCTCTGTCCTCAGTCCTCAGCTCCCAGTCCTCTAGTCTGAGAGAGCTGGACCTGAGTAACAACAACAAGCTACAGGATTCAGGACTGAAGCTGCTGTCTGCTGGACTGGAGAGTCCTCACTGCAGAAGGGAGATCATCAGGTATGAAGAGATGATTTTGCATATTTTTAGTATCGATACTTCATTAAAATATCGTGCGATCAGAGGGCACTCACTTTCCACTCCCGGTAGTGCTGTCTGCACGCATTGACTGCAAAGAGACGGGATTAAGGAGGCAGCCTTAAGGAGGCAGCCTTAAGGAGGCAGGGATTAAGGAGGCAGCCTTAAGGAGGCAGGCCTTAAGGAGGCAGCCTTAAGGAGGCAGGGATTAAGGAGGCAGCCTTAAGGAGGCAGGCCTTAAGGAGGCAGCCTTAAGGAGGCAGGCCTTAAGGTGGCAGAGCTTAAGGAGGCAGGGATTAAGGAGGCAGGCCTTAAGGAGGCAAGCCTTAAGGTGGCAGGGATTAAGGAGGCAGCCTTAAGGAGGCGGGACAGGCAGCGAGTGATCAGGGGAGACATAATGGCCTCAGTGCAGAAGCTCTTGCTGACCGTCCTCGGCTTGTTGGAACAAAAGAGGAAGAAGTGAAATGTGGAAATACTTTGACTCCATTGCAGACTGAAGGAAAGCCCACTGACACACAGAGACCCGTCTAACAGACCAAGGGAGGACACGTCAAACATGGCAAAGCAGCTTCCAGACAGACACCAGACAATAGGCCGACACATTCGTGTATAATCAATGCTTTGATGGCCTCATGTAGTGTTCATTAATATCTTGCTGGAAGCTAATACTAATATTAATGCCGCTTGTTAAATGTTTAAAAAGGTGATGAAGCTGTTGTGTTTCTGGAGCGTTGTCTTGTCTCTACATCAGAAACTAGGACAGTGGTGTATCCTGACACGTTGACGGCATCATGGTGGGTTGACGTGCATCAACGTCGTCACGCTGCAGTTTGTGGGCTCATATGAAACTATAGTTTGATGTTTTAATGCTGGTCATCTGCCTCCAGTGTGTGTTGCCCTTTAGTCCAGACATTACTGTGAGAAGACAAGCAAAGAAACAACCTGTTCAAACCTTCTTGATGGAGCATCACAACAGGAATGTGTTGCTGTTTAAAGGAGTTCAGCTTCACCTGGTGTTGGTTTGTTTTGCACTGAGAGACAGTTCTCTGGTGGTCAGAGTGACTTGTTGAAGCTACAGGTGACAGTCGGCCACAGACGCTCAGCTGGTGAACATAGTGGAGCGTTTAGCAGCTAAAGAGACAGATGTTTCCCTCAGGAGGTGGTGGAGACCAAACACAGAGCTACAAGAGAGAGAATAGTGGACTTCATTCATCAGGTGACACAAAGAGTCCTGATGAGTCATCATGTTGATGTGGAACTGCTGGATGTGGAAGCAGCTGGTTGATATCATGTCAGACACAACGACTTCATAAGCTGATCATGTGTCAGATGTTGTGTTTACAGCTTGTTTCCACTGAACCACAAACAGACAAAGAATCAACTGATGCAGGTTTAAACATCTGAGTTCCTGACTGACTGCTAGAGGAACCTGAGTCTGATTCATGTGGACCAGTGGAATGGACTAAGTGCTAGAATCAGCTACGGAGCCCAATTGTTGTGGAAAACATGAGTCACGATGCATTTTAAATCAACAAATCTTGACTGTCAATAGTTCAGCAACCAGAAAGTCAATACACACACACGCATACACAAATATACATTGATAACTATTAGTTATCAAGGTCTGTCGTTGTTATTTAGGGGGAGTAGAAGAGTTCAGTTCATCTTTTCAAGGCTGTTCAGTTCTAGGTTTGGTTAGTGTCCGGGGGAACAAAGTTCACCTTCCCACCAAGGAGGGGGGGACTCGGTTGCTCCTTCAGTCTTAGCTCTTCATCATCCAATGTCCAGTCATCGCTGTGATCCACATGAAAACCTGACCTATAAAACGTCACACAGAACAGAAAAGTCAAAAACCAAAATGTCAACAGCAGCTTTAGGTCACACAAAACAATCTGACACACTCAGGGGGAAACAAAGGAAAAACACATGCAACAAAGCAAAATATAAGTCACTCAACAGGTAGTGCCGATATGCTAATTGCTAAGCTAGTGGAAGCTAATCAAACCCTAACCCATATGTTAATGTTAAAGACTCTTCCAGAACAAACACACAGCATCTGATGAACAGCATCAAGCTGCAGACGAGAGAAGAAGAGCGATTCCATAACTGCTGCAGCAAACTGAGCAAAGTAGATCTACTTCAGGAAGTGGATCAAGTCTCCAAACTCCACTGCTGCTGGTTCTGCAGCTCGTGAGACACTCAGGCGCCGCTAGTGGAAACGTATCCGTCCTCCGTTCACGGTGCTCTAAGAGTCCGTAGTGAGGACGCTCAGTGTGAACGCAGCAACAGATATGAGATTAAAGTGGAAACCTCACGTGAGGAGAACAGAGATCTCACCTGCTGGCTCGTGATTACAGGACGAACTCTCTACCACATGAGCCACATACAGAAATGACTCTCATCCGCATAGTTGTGTTTTTAATTCACCTCAATGGAGCCCACACGAGAATATTTTTGTTATAACAGGTGAAATAACAATACAATGCCACTAATTGTGTTTAATCTTGTTCTATAATTTAATTACTATAACAAACTATAGGTGTTGTATATATAAAATATGAATATATGTAAATCTTTATAAGCTGTGATATGAAACAGCTAATATTGAATCCCAAAGCTCTGTGATGAGAGTGATGTCATGTCCATGTTTCATGCTGCTCTGACCCCCCTCCTCCTTTCAGGGTGGAGCCTGCTGGAGTCCGATGGTTCAGACCAGGTCTGAGGAAGTGTAAGTGGGCTTTGATTCATGAACACATTCAACCATCTGCACACTGTGACATCACTCATTCACATCTCTGATGTCATCATCAAAGTGTCACTAGATGAACAGATGATAGATTAATAACTGCAGCTGTATTGTGTCTTGTTCTCTCCATCAGATTCCTGTGAACTCACAATCGACACAAACACAGTGAACAAGAACCTCAAACTGTCTGACAACAACAGGAAGGTGACATGTGTGGAGGAGGATCAGTCATATCCTGATCATCCAGACAGGTTTGAAGTCTCTCCTCAGCTGCTGTGTAGAACTGGTCTGACTGGTCGCTGTTACTGGGAGGTCGAGTGGAGAGGAGACGTTTCTATATCAGTGAGTTACAGAGGAATCAGAAGGAGAGGACGCAGTACAGACTGTTGGTTTGGAGGGAATGATCAGTCCTGGAGTCTGGAGTTTTATGATGGTGGTTACTCTGTCCTTCACAATAAGACAGGAACACCCATCACCTCCTCCTCCTCGTCCTCCTCCTCCTCTGGTAGAGTAGCAGTGTATGTGGACTGTCCTGCTGGCTCTCTGTCCTTCTACAGAGTCTCCTCTGACACACTGATCCACCTCCACACCTTCAACACCACATTCACTGAACCTCTTTATCCTGGGTTTGGGTTCTGGTTCAGGTCTGGTTCCTCAGTGTCTCTGTGTTCTCTGGAGGATTGAGAGTCTCCTCCTGGTAGAGAAACCTCCTCTCTGCTGTCCAGATAGTTCCTCCTGTACAGGATCACAGCTGATGTTAGCTAGCAGCAACCTGATCTCTCAGTGGTTGTAAAGAGCTGCAGCAGGTGAGGGGTACCTGCTGGTCTGGACTCTGGGGGGTTGAGAGCTCTCTGAACTTGTGCTGTTGCAGATGGATGTCTGAGAGCTGAGCGAGGTCCATGTGATGACCTGAAATGATCTGTTGTCTGAGAGAAGCTGTGAAACATGTTGTACTTTGTGTAGAAAACTCCACTTTGTTGTCTTGAAACATTTGTTTGTGTGAAGAAAAACCTCCGAATGTCAAACGAGAGTCTTACTGGATCAGATTCAGCTTCTGTGGAGAAATAATCACAACTTGTAAAGAGTTGTTTTGATTTGAACAAACTAAATTCATCATCTTTGATCGTCGTGTAACAAATGAACAAACTTTGATAAGTTGGGATCAAAATAAATCAAAGTTCTGGATGATTCTAGATAATAAACCACATGAACATCATGTCAAAGCAAAAATGTCCAAATCCATCCCAACAGTGTAAATGAAGGATTTGTTGACTCCAGCTTCATTGTTCACGTTGTGTTGTTCACTTTTACTTCCATTCATCACTGACTGTGTGCTAGTTTGGGGAAACTCAGCGAATCAAAAGAGACAGAAGAAGTTACAAGGACTTGTCTTCTTTCAGGATTCTTTCAGGCTTCTGGTTTGGAGTCTTTTTGATGAGGCTTGTTGGTGATTTGAACCTTTAAGGTTTTTGACGTTTTATCTTTTCTTTTCTTGACTTCTTGCATTATCCGCTGTTGTAACCTTTAACCTTGTTGTTGTAAAAACAAATAAAACTGGTTTGTATTGTGTACATTCCAACCAAAGTCCAGTCTTGCTCGTCTCTGGAGGCGTCTGGTCGTCTCCATTCGCAGCGCGAATTATTCATGCGAGTTGAAATTTCCAGACTCTGGCGAAAACAAATCGTGTGAGTCATGGTTGCGTCAGTTAAGCGGCGTTGAGAAGCTCCGCCCCTCATCGCCGCTCGTCACTGTTCCCTCCTGAGTGATGAAGGAGCTCTGTGACGCTCTGGGGCTTCAGGGTCTCATCAAGGACGACGTGGACTATGAGGACAGGTGAACCTGCTGGCTTCAGGACCAGGACCAGGACTCTCCAGCAACAAGGTGACTTCACCCGACCGGACGAAGGAGAAACGCCGTCATGGAAACGTTTCCTGACGCTGTGAACGGGTTCGTTGTTGCCGTTCTTTGTTACTCTTATTCTGTAATTTATCTGATTTTATTATGTTGTGAACCTTCAGAGGAAACTGTGTCACCACTTGATGGCAGCGTTGCTCTGTTTCTGTGTTGCTCTGTTTCTGTGTTGCTCTGTTTCTGTGTTGCTCTGTTTCTGCGTTGCTCTGTTTCTGTGTTGCTCTGTTTCTGTGTTGCTCTGTTTCTGCATTGCTATGTTTCAGCATTGCTCTCTTTCTGCATTGCTCTGTTTCTGCATTGCTCTGTTTCTGTGTTGCTCTGTTTCTGCATTGCTCTCTTTCTGCATTGCTCTGTTTCTGTGTTGCTCTGTTTCTGCATTGCTCTCTTTCTGCATTGCTATGTTTCTGTGTTGCTCTGTTTCTATGTTGCTATGTTTCTGCATTGCTCTCTTTCTGTGTTGCTCTGTGTTGCTCTGTTTGTGTTGCTCTCTTTCTGTGTTGCTCTGTTTCTGCATTACTATGTTTCTGCATTGCTATGTTTCTGCATTGCTCTCTTTCTGTGTTGCTCTGTGTTGCTCTGTTTGTGTTGCTCTCTTTCTGTGTTGCTCTGTTTGTGTTGCTCTCTTTCTGTGTTGCTCTGTACATGACCCATGTAGCAGAGGAACACTGTGAGCGTCTCTGAGTACTAAGAGTTTAACTTTCCGTTGTAACTCTATAATAATATGAACCTTGTAATTCCTGTAGTGTCGCTGTTTGGCCACTAGATGTCGGGCTTCGACCACAACAAGGAAAAAATGAATGAACATGTTTTGTTAAAGTTCAGCAGGTTATGATGTGATTTAATGTTTACATTTTTAAAAAGGGAGAAATTGCACGTGATGACGTCATATTGAT
>NW_027175864.1:0-29164 GCF_023055335.1 Clinocottus analis
CTTTTAAATTTAATTTAGAGCCACAACATTTTGTACAAGACATATGTACTCAAACCATGAGGTAAGAAAGTGTCGGGCTCGTGGTGGGTCACATATACGAGAGTATGGTAGTGACATTGTGACCAAACATGTAGGATGAAGGAACAGACAGATATTTGGCAGTGGGTGTTATCGCTCCCCCTGAGGAGACCCCATTGTGAGGCGTCCATACAGGCAGAGAGATGGACTGTCAGGACACACGACAAATCCAGCAACTTGCAGGTAAAGTCTTTTTCTGATACAGTATGTCCTTTTCTGTTTCTGAACTTTATTTTAGTCTTTGGTATCAACAAATTCTGAAAATGGAAAATGCGGCCTTATAAATAATTCTTGACTTTTTGAAAACTTTTAATGGTTTAACATTATTTGCGAGATAGCCGCTAACCTATTATTTGTACTCTGTTATATTTCAGCAGCAGTCATATTTTACACTGTGTGTGCGTGTGTGTGTGTGTGTGTGTGTGTGTGTGTGCGTGTATGTGTGTGTGCGTGTGTGTGTGTGTGCGTGTGTGTGTGTGTGTGCACAGAGGTGTGTGTTGTAAAACACAAACAGTTTAATCATGCCTGCTGCAAACCCTAATGCAGCGTTTCAGAGCAGCAGCCCAGCACACTAAGGCCTGTCTGGGGAGCCCGGACTCCCAACTGCGTCTCACATGAGCAGTCCAGTAAAATTAGTTGATGATTGATCCCACTCTAGTGGGAGTGGAATGTTTTTCTTTTTCCTACTCCTAAATAGATATTGTATTCAAATAGAAGAACAGCCATTGACTTTGTAATCCCTGTGCAACAGTAGCTGACGAGCAGGAAAAGTCAAGTGTTGTATTTGTCTGTGTGCCACGCTTATCTCCTCTGGTCCCCACAGGCCTGGCTTGTCAATGTCAGTAGCTTCAAGCTACGCTTAGCTGTCTCTGATATTAAAGAGCACTATCTCTGAGGTGGCCATTTGGGGAGACAGGTTTCTTTTCTTTCCAACAAAGACACTCTTTCCCATAATATTGTGAACATTTTTACCGTGTCAAGCTGAATGCACTTTCACCAGAATATAACATTTGTAGTCTTTATATCTCTGGATATGGATTTCATTCAATCTGCCCTTTATGTATCTTTATAAAAAGTATACTTACAATAGCGGTATTGGATTTCTGTTTGCATTTGCAATATTTTATTTCACTCTTGATATTTGAACAATTAAAACACATACAATAGTGTAAGTAAAAGTTAATTCATTTATTAATAAAATAATCAACCTCAATATATTGAATGCAAAGCCGATTTCTTCTAAATGTAAGATTTTAATAATTTGGATTAAATGCAAAGGATGTTTCAGTCTTTTGGAATCCTGTATTAAAATCAGCTGCCCTGCATGCACCAATTTAGCAGTAATTACAAAAGCACCCAGTTTTATCTCTACTTGCGTGAGTCCGATGGTCTGTTATGTACTTATTAAAGTGAATTATCTCTGATAATCATTCTAATCGGGGTTCGGCTCATGTTAGCAGGCTTCCTGCTGAGTGCTAATGTCTAATTACAGCGGAGCACGTCTTGATGGGAAGGGTGCCCCGCAGCCCTCCAGCTCCATATTCTGCTCTGCCTCTCTATCCTTGTCTAATCACACACTGGACTGTCAAGTACACATCGTAGCCAATCACTGATGATCAGCAGTTGATCAAAGAAACCAGAAAGATCCTGATCAAAAAGACTGAGAAATGTGGGGCGGGAGTACATTCATCACAAGATCATATTCTTCCCCTCAAGATGACCTTGATACCCTGAAGATGGGTCATCCATACACTTTGCTTATTTATGTGTGTTTCTTGTGTGAGAGTGTATATTCTCCAAATGCAATCAATAATCTATGCAGCTTTTAAGACACACGCAGAACAATTGTTAAATATTCTCTTGTAGTTCTACAGCTGACTGAAGTAAAATGCAACTCCAGGGGGAAAAACTTTAAAAAGACATTTCCTAAGTAATGAGCACTGTACAAAAAATGTATTTACTGTTATATTCTAGGCAATCCATCATTACCAAGACAGGCAGTGCACATACAGTGTAGTCTGCATATTAAAAAATACATAGAATATGAATCTTCATATAAAAACTTTGTCCAGGACAGAGATGTGTGTATTTCCCCTTCTGTTGTCTTTCATGAAAATAAATTGAGTGGAAATCCACTTCCAAGGTTGGTCATTACCAGTGGTAGGTAGAGTGATTTCATGGCAGCAGATTGGAAAATGGCCCTTTGTAGCAACTCCATTTACATAGAGAACTGCTGATGGTTCACAATAACAAATGTGCCATAGTCGACAGAGAGCTGCTCTGCCCGTTGTCTTTCACTGACACTTGATAGTAGTGCGTGTACAATTATGCATAATGCACTAATGGCGGTTTCTCATAACTGTCAGAGAAGCTGTGGGTAAAGTGTTTCCTTTGCAGACAACTTGATGCTAGGTCTACCGCCGGCACGTTTTGATTTTGCTGACACAAGTACCCCTGACAACAAAATAGCATTGTATCAGCTGAACGTCTGCCTCGGCCAGCCTTGCAAAGTTATTGAAAAAAAAGAGTTTAAAATTGCTTATTGAGAACAGAGTGTCACAAGTTTTCTGTGCTTATTTTATTGAAAATAATATCTCAAGAGTGAGAAAAATGAACACAGGGCAATGTCTGGACGTTACTGTTTGCAATTATTAAACGTTGTTTTTATTTAGTGGAAGTTAAAAATCCTTGTTCAACTAATTTAAAGGGTGATGTTTCTAGAGCTGTGGGGAGCGAAGCAGACATCAACACAACATTAAAGTATTTATGGCGATATATATTTCATGCTGACTGGTCCATAAGGATTAGAGCGGGACACATTAATGGGGAGAAGCAACCATTACAACAACAAGCTGATAAAAAATTGATTATGTTTTCTTGCTTAACTCTGTTAACTATGTCAGAAGGTAATTAGCGACAACAGCAGTAACAGTTTAAATTATACTGAATTGTTCAAAAATCATGTCGGCAATAGAAACACGAGCGCCCCTGTAGGCATCACATTTGAGAATGCCCACTGCAATACAATTAAAACATTTTTAGTAATATTGATTAGTTATAACTGTTTTAGGATATACTTTCTTGAAACATTAATTGCACATTTAAAATGTATCCGTAAATATTTCTTGGATTCGGATCGACCACAGCTTCAAACCAAGTGGGAATGAAGGTATTTTGAACATTTAATTGGTTCAGTGAATCATACTTCAGGGCAAAAATAACAAAATCAGTTTACAAAAACCCTTACAATTTTGGTTGCAATTAGATCATTTTTAAGCACATTTTTAATACTCACCTATATTATCTGGGCCTAATATATGTCATTATATTATTTTATATAACTTTTCACTTTCAATAGGTAAAGTAGCAAATTAGATATCTACATTAAAATAAGATTCTTATTGCTTTTTGTTTGTGTGTGTACTTTATCAATATACTGGGTCTGCCGTGTGTCGGTCACATTGAAACTCTGGCATCCATCTTCACTAGCAAAGTCTGCTTTGTTGGAGGTTGGAGAGGACATTAATCTAATAAAAGAGTAACCTGAAATTCATTGGAAATAAAGTCGAGTCGAGTTGTAAGTCCAGCCCTGGTTGCCACTTTGCCTTTTTTTTTTTGTACCCTGTAAAATCGAAAATAGATAAAACGTAAAGTCACAAAAAAAATGTTTTGTGTGATGGAATTTATGTCCAAGTTTTTTAATTATTGTCACAGAAATTTACTTGTCTCATGAAGTCTGCTGTCACCCAAACAGCACTCTGAGTCGCACTGCCTCAAAATCACTGAATTAGAAAGAGTAGTCCTACACACTGTGGTCCTTAGAAGAAAATGTTATTTATTTATTCTAGGCCGCCCCTTGAGTCCATCTCCAAAATCACGCAGCAAAACCCTGGGAGTGTGATGTTTCTCAATAGTTTCCACTCCACTGTTCACAGTTCAAATGAATTTCTGTGAAGATTTATTCTTCACAGCTAATCACTTGTTACTTGGATCGAATGAGTACAGTAAGTCACACTTGCTTGCACTTTACAGAAAAAGAAAATAACCACGACTAAATCATTGCCTCTGTGAGGTGATTCACTCAGAGTGATTGGATTTCAAAGGACCCCCCAACCCCTCCCCAACTCCCAACCCCCAGATGTATAAGCACCTCATTGCTTTTTAATTTAAGATTAACTTTACTTTCTCTGTCTCTGACAAAGGCGAGGCTGGGGGTACGCCTTTGTCTGCTGGCTGTCTCGTTCCCTCGCTCGCTCCCTAATATGTGTTGCTGGTTCAGTGTCATCAGTTACATGTCTGCCAAGCATCACACGTCGTCAAGTTACTCCCAATGACATCCCACTGTTCTGACCATTGATTGGCAGGTCAAGCAGCGAGTGCAAGCAGGAAATCAATAGCAGAGGACCTCTAGACAGTACAGGGGGAGTCTTCAAGGAACTGGCCCGCTGGACACTGCCAATCACCAACCACAAAATGAAAGGCCAGCCAGCCATGAACAAAAGCTATCTCCAGGCAGAAACACCAGCTTGGACCGTAGATGGATTTATGCTTAGGTAGAAGTTTCTCCGATAGTCTGAGAGAAGGAAAGACGGACAGGGAAAGTTTAAAAAAAATATATATTTGCATTACTTATGCTCATTCATATGTTAAAACTCAAGGGAGATCTAGGACCTTTTGGGATTTGGCATTACCAAACGTAGGCTCTTTATCTTAAGATGCAGTTGCACCAGGTCTGACAGTCTAAGCATGACAGAGCAAGCTTATTAGCATCTAGTCAGTCATATCCAACCAGTGGAAGAAATAGGAGATGCAAACAGAGTATACACATGACTATATTCCCCCTCTAGCCTCCTTAAAATATGGCCTGAGGGACCCTTGAGGCTTAGTGGAGTTGTGCTTTGTCCTCCTTGGTGATGTTTTTCCCATTTTTCTCAGACACAGTTTGGATGCTGTTGGCGCATCACCAAAACAAACACTCAACTGACACAGGTGACAATAATTCTGGAGCAGATTTGAAAATACAACCTAAAAAGGAAATGGGAAAACCATAAATTTTGCAGTGACACTCGGGTCTGCCTCCGTGTCAGAAACAGGGTTGTAGTTTTGGCTCTTGGAGGACCCAAAGGAATGTTTTCTCCTTTTCCCAGACACATGCACTTCTCTTGGAGACATATCTTTATAACGTGCACTGTTAAAGCCAAGATCACAGTAACTGAAGGACAAGACGGAGAAACAGAGTGTGAGTTATGCTCCTCTACCGTTGCAGTTTTATCCTCACACTCCCTGCCTCACAATCAATGACCTTTGATCCTGCTCATTTATCTCACTGCTCAAAATATATTGAGATGATTCATTGTGCACAGTGCTCAAGGGTGTGAACTTGACGAATCGATGGAACAAAGAACAGCAATTATACACTTTCTACAAATGTTAGGGCCCATGTGATACAAATGTTCACAACAATTATTAGTTCGTCCGTTTTTGTAGCTCCATGCACTTTTGAAAGTCGAACCTGTCCTTAACATTTCTGTAGTTTCATGAAGCTGCATTATTCACCAAAAGTTATGCGCTTTTCACTGATTCATTTCAAGTAAAGCGCCAGACAATTGTATATAATTTCACTGGAGAAAGGGAATAATTCTTTGCTTGTATATAATTAAGCAATTGGCTGGTCAGACATTTGTTTGTTGGAATGGAGGTTCACTACTACAGAATAAGAATGGAAATCAATGACCTTCCTTGTGGCCCCTGGCAGTTTTCAACTCCTGTTACTTTGTGTCCCCGTCATGCACCTGTCTATTCACAGTGCAGCGTGTACATAGACCCTCCCCCTACCTGCATTTCCATGGTAACCACTGGAATTAAAAATGCATCAAAACTTTCCAGTGCACAAGGAGAATGGCAGCAGAAAGAGGCAATGACAGCAGGCGATGGCGTGTTCTCCAGCTGCCTGACAGAAATGTACCACATTACGCAAATGTACTAAAAAACCTCTCCCTCGCATACATGCTCCAATGTACTAACAATCACATCCACATAATGTCACCCTCACCTCACCTCTTGTTTTCACAGAACAATGGAACTGCTTTCAGTATAAATTCTCCTGTTGCTGACAATGGTTTCTCCCCAGCCTCGGCCCATCTTTTTATGATCTCTTGTATCTACAGTGCATTCCTAATGCTCTGTGGATGGATGGTGTACTCTGAACTCCTGCCTCCACCCTACATTTCAAATGTGGATGTTTGTGAAATGGACTGGAATGAAATGGAAAAAAGAGAGTGTCTTATTTCCACCTCACCATCTCCTTTCCTAACTTCAGTTTCATTGGCCTCTCTCACTTTCTCCCTGGAGATTAATGATAAAATGTCCAGCATTTGAAATGGGGCCGTCCCTTTTGCCTTCAATGACTGTTGAAGACAGGGACGATAATAATCTCAGTCTTTGGTATAATTTGCCAATTTTAGTGCAACCACTGAAATGAGACAAAGAGGTCTGAGGTCTGTCACTTAGCCGTGACAGCAGTGGGCCAGTTAATAGGCTATAAGTAGAGAAGCTCTACCTATCCTGAGTGACGGTCAAACTTGATTTTGGCTGTGGCTTTATTACGCAGGATAACAATCTGAAAAAAAAAATCTGTAGTAGTTTGGATACCTCTAGGGCAACGCACCCGGGCAGTGTATGACAAGTGTCACAACACTCGCGCCGTCTGATTTCTCGTGGCGTCATGACATGTGTCATTGCGGGTTGATGCATGTCACCGCATCAAGATGCGCCACCTTCCTGTTTCCCAGCCTCACCATGCATCAATGCTCCAAAATAATAGTCATTTTATCACGTTTGCTCCCTAGATGCACACATCCTGGTTATTATGCAGCGATTATTATTCTGTCTGCATGCTGCGTCGAGAGTGTGCTACTGGCATCTAATGACACAACGGTATACGTGACGCAGGCAGTGTGTATTGCCCCGTTGTATTGTCATACTGTGACATCACTATCTGCACACAATTCCTGCCTGTGGCAGCTACAAGCACGACAGGTACTGGGGTGGTTTTCCCCATAAGCTTTTTGTATTACTAAAAAGATTTCTGCCATAAATTATAATTTTAACGCTAAAAAAAACCTCCATCTGACTATGATCTGTTATGTTTAGGACTTTCTTCTTGACTACATCTCTTGACACTGCCATGTGAAACAAGTCAGGCATTTGTCATGAATTCCTGTGGTGTCATTTGTTTGTTGTGCAAATTATTTGTGAGACAGCTTGCAATAATATAAAGCCAAAAACCAGAAAACCAGAAAATCAAGCTCAATGATTACAAATGCCTTTTTTTCTGTGCACATGTTTCTTTTATATAAAATAATTGAATTGCTTCCACAATTCAAAATATATAAAATAAAGTAAACGATTAAAAGTAAGACATACTGTAGTGATTATCCTCTGAGAATGAATCATAACAATCTTTGTTGCCGTACCATCCCTGTTGGAAACATATTTCACACATTGGAAAAACATTACACAGCACTGATTTGCCTCATTTACCTTTAATTGGAGGTTTTAATCCTGACTGAAAATGACAGCTGTGTAATCAAAAGCATCTCATGCAAAGAAATGCTGTCGTAAATGTAACACAATACTTATGAACACAGCTCTTTTTTAAAGCTGATTTTTATACTACACCGTACATCCTCTATGGACTTGTAAGGCATCATTTAAAACAAACAATGGATTTAATTTTCGCTCTTTTCCAAGGCAAAGTTTATGCATAGGAGAAGACCATTTCAATGATTCTGCATTGACAGACGATTATGATTGCAAAGCAGAATCACAATATAATGTTGTTTTCCTGTTACCCAGCGTACATTTTAATGACACCAAAACAGTAAATCAGCGAGCACATCTTAAAAGTCTACGGCTCAGGGTTAAAAGATCACCTGACAAAAACCAGTCATCCTTCATCTCCCTCAAAGTAGCGGCAACATCATCAGCTCTCTAACTTCATGCTGACAAGCCAGGGACTTCTCAGACAACCGTTGTGCTGACAGAACAATGTTTTAGTCTGGCCTTGAGATCTTCTCTTCTTTGCCTTCATTTCAGCCAGGGAGCCAGATGTCATGGGTCAAGCAGAAGAAAATACTTAAGTGCTTGTTATTCCTCTCTGCTGGCACTCGAATAGGATCTGGTGAGAGACAGATGAGCCTATTTCCCTGAATAGAAAGGCAGAGGGCTTATAAAGCGCTGCTGCTTTTGCCGGTACCTGTGTGTTTATTGCCGTTCTTCGCCTTGGGAAGACCGCTTGGAAATATTAAGTGAATTTAAAGTTAGAGCTTGAGGACAAACATCCCCAAGAGTCAGACACAATAGGATAATCCGAATTGTGAAAAACTAACATTTATCTGGTTTTCCTCCCTGAAAAATTTTGATCACTTTATTAACAGAAGCAACAAAGTGACAGTGAAACAGGGATTTTTTTTTACAAAATCCAAATTGTGAAAAATTAAATAATACTCCAAATCTGAGACAAACAGCATCGCAAAAAAAAAGGAATGAGTTTAACTTTATAAATACTTCTTAGTTTTGGCATTGTTGTCATAAATATGATTAAATATCGATTAGATATTGTGTAATGATATTATAATAATATTATTGTTATTATTATTGTGATAAAATGTGTTGCAACAACTGCAATGTTAGGGCACTGCTTAAAAAAAACTTGTTACAAAGTGTTGGCAAATAGTTTCTGCATCTTAATTGGCCATGTTTATTAATAAGTAAGTCAAAAAGCATTGATTTTGACAGTGGAGGGTGAGCTTCTTGCTGTGCGATAGCTGGACCTCATGCTGTTTCCTGCGAGCAGGACTCTTGCTGTGTAGCAGTGATTGCAACATATCCTTCTGATTACTGTCAGTGAATGTTATTAGGTGTTTTCTGATTGGGCTTGCGTCGGCTGCAGGGTTCACTCTACAGGCTTCATGGGAATATGCAAAGTGCTTTGGCAAGTAAACCTCCATCTTAAATACAATGCCGCCGCCGCTACTGCTTTGCTTTTGTGGGCATAATTTGACACAGATGCTGGGTCTGTCACAAAGGCAGTGGAAAACACATTAGCGATGGAAAAGCCAGCATGTCCCTTCACCCAAAGACAAAGCTGTTTGAGGATTGTGGTGTAACCACCAGAGGATGCCTCTTGGTTATTCTCAACCTTTGCTTGTACGAGTATGGAATCACAAGACTGAAAGCATATGTTGCTGGACACACTTTAATAATAATGTGACTTTTGGAGAATCATATTCATTATTTGTTTTGGAAGATGACGCCTTGGTGTTGAGCCCCTTGTCAAGCTCCAGGAGGTTCACCTACCACAAAAAGTCACGTCTAAGAAAACAAAATCTATCCCCCCTTTTCTCTTCTCCACATCTCCGAGCAATCAGATACCACCAAAGACTCTTAACGTGTGCAGCTTTCATATTACTAGGTTATATCTTAGGCAATAAGGCAAGTCAAGAAGTGAGGATATACAGTATCATCCCAGCGTGCCTCCGATTGTTGTTCCACCTCTACAGGCAATTCTCCACGGATTACACAAACACACTGAAGTATACATGAAGCCTTCAGCAGATATTTTCATTTCTTTGTAGTGTGTGTGTGTGTGTGTGTGTGTGTGTGTGTGTGTGTGTGTGTCTGTGTGTGTGTGTGTGTGTGTGTGCGTGCGTATGCGTTTCCTATTATTTAGGAACTTGGACAATATTCCCTCTTGTTGAGCCTAGAAACAATATCCACAGATAAAAGAGTGATGCTATGCTAAATGTTGGCATTTTCTGTTCGCAGTAAACTTCATCTATATATAATAGTTTTATTCATTATGTAATGGCAGCTCTGACATATTTGAATACACTTCTCCCCCCATCGTCTCATCTATCCAGTTTATTTTCTCTTCCTCGACATAATGCTGGTCATTCAATCTGAAAGCAATTTAGCCCATTAGCTTGATGTTTAGGAGGCCAACTAAACCATATGCCTCTACTCTCCAGCCTTCATACAGAACTTAGAGGCAATTTGTTTGTTAATAATGCGCACAGTTTTTCTCTGTCTTGGAAAGGGAACATTTCTGACAATAATGCAAACAACAACAGGATGTATGGAGGGATTTTTTTAAATGCTAATTGAGCAGGAGGAAACATTTACAGAGAGGTTAATTGGTTGGGTTACATTCAACACTGTAAGCTCTCTAATTAGTGTGGTACTTATTTGCGTTACCATTAACTACAGCCGAAGTGGATGAAGTTACTCAAACAGAGATTATTTGAAGGATCCCATATTTGAGTTCAGAGCTTTGAACTTTTGCACAGAGACTTTTGTGGACCAACAACCTATTCTGGCATAGTTTTGGTACCCATGGATTAGTGAGAAGGAGCCGTGAGTAGGGATGCACTGATACCACGTTTTTCAGACAATGTACAAGTACTTATCAGACATTTGATTACTCGTCTACCGAGTACGTTTGTGAGTGTCATACAGTCCCGCATTATTTGTTTTATTTGTATTAGATGTTTCTCACTTTCTGACACTTTTTGGCAAAAGTCATAGAACATAGAAACATCTTACGGCACTTGTGTTCATTTAAACATTTTTTTCTCTCTGAAGAAAATCATCTTGTGCCATTTAAAATAAAAAAAATAACACTCGTAGAGCCTGGAAACTCTGTTGGGTGATTTAAAATAAGAAAAGGATCAAATTAATCGGTAACTCTGTTAAATAAGCATCCAGACACTGGCATGGCCTCAGTGATTGCCATTTGTCATTAGCCCCATCGTCTCCTCTTTCAGTTTTTCCAAGGACACCCTTTTTTTAATTTCAGTTAATCTGTTAATCATCAACATATTTTTTTTCCAACAACTGCCTGCGTCAGTGAATGTTTTAATGACTTGATGCTAGCTTAAAGAAAAATGATCCCAATTATTGCACTTTTGAATTGAGATCTCCCTTACCCAGGGGTTATTAAACTGAAGTGTTTTCTGCCATTTTATCCACTTAACAGAGGCAGTGAACTATGGATTTGATGATCATCTCTATTAAATGTGGGGTTCTGATAAACTAGAAATAAAGACATTTTCAACGTGTCTTAAGTGACCATCTGATGTTGTTATTGTGGAGTAATAATGGATTTGCATTTATGGATGAAGATCCTGAACAGTCTCGTGTGAGCTGCCTCGATTTACCCGCAGAATCCAACATCAAACATGCAAACCATTTAGCCTCAATATCCAATTATCATCTGTGTGCTCTGTTCTCCGTGTGAGGAATGTTTCTGTGCTATAGATACACTCGAAGCTTTCAGGTAAGGAGTCATCAATCACTGGCCCTCTTCTGACATTAACTTTTTTGTCAATGCCACTGTCTCCAGTTTGTCTGCAGACTGAAAGATTTGAGAGGCACTTTTTATTTGCACGCTTTTAACTCCGCCCAGCGAGGGTAATGGAGCTGGTTGTGTGCAAGCAATTAATGCAACCACAATGCCAAAAGTGGTGATTTGTCATACGCCAGTGATACATAATCATTATATGGAATGTAGCGCTCCTAAACTGCCCAGCCTCGGTTGATGTTGTGATTCTGTCTGTCCTTGGGTTTCTTATTGCCTTGCCCGGTACTCCCATTTCCACATTCTAAGTCAAACACACAGACACAGACACAAGCACAAAAACACACAAGATAGCAGCACTGTTTCCGGTAATATGTGTTGCTTTTTTCTTGCTTACTGTTATCAGTGTCATCATCTGTGGTTGCTTTTATGTGCAGCAATATTGAGCGAAAATGACCCTCAACAAACATACTTACCTTTTTTTTCTTCTCTTGGTCGAACACTAGTTTTCCCCGTGGAATTGCTTGCACATATAATTATAGTGCAGCTATTAGATGTTGTTGTGTAGCTCCCGACTGTCATTTGTTTTGACTTTATAAGTAACTGTGCTGCAAATTTATCGGACCTCTAATTTTAATTCCCAGGACTCTCTACCTCCTGTCTACTCTTGCCCTAATATGAAGGCATTTCAATCGCAATGAAACCCCTAGGCTGACAGCCATGAGATTAGTATGAATGTATTACCCCCTTGGGTGCCATAGGCTGTAATAAGTTCCCCATTAATCGTATCCGTTGGGGAAAATTTGTTTAGGCCTTAATTACATATCATTAAAATTGGTCTTGATTCTCTAAGATTTAAGCTCAGAATTAGACTGCACATTTTCAGCTTTCTTTGCCTTCGGCCATACGGCAAATTTATGTTACTTCGCTTCCTCCACCATTATGATTTCTCATGGCCTCAATGATTGCGCTAATGTTTTTGCGTTCCTTAAAACACAATTGTTTTCACTGGCATTTTAACTTGGGATTTCATAGTTATTGCTTTGTTTGTGCCTGTGTTTTACACAAAGTGTTAATTATTTTGTATCTTTCTTGACAAAGCTCTTTGAAATGTGCCTCACACAAACATTTGCTCATTGAGTGTGCATGCATGGGAAGAATAGGAAGCAAAACATGGTTAATGCCAAACTCCCAAATAAGGGTGAGGCATCTCAAGCTCAGTTTGACTATATCGCTACAAAATGCATCTTAAATGGAAGCTTACATTGCATACTGCTTTCTGCTGGGGAGCTTTCCATGTAAACTATTGGAGCTTAAAGTGGAATCATGGTTGTCTTTCAATCCCATTACTTGACTCTCTAAAACCCTTTGAAGTTAGCTGCCAGGAATGGCGTTCACTTCGGCTGAATTGTGCAGTGGAGGGACTGGTGACCTCCAAAGGTGCTGCATGGCTGCTAATCCATATCAAATGATATCCAGAAATGTAAAATACCTCCACTATCCAAGGGCCCTATTGTGGCTCATGACAAAGGCTTTTTAGAGTTTAACTGTGTTCACATCCATAATATCAAGCTGTGTGCAATGGGCTGTATTGTGAAGTATTATAATTTGGCTGGAAATTCATTACTTGTCCTCCTAACAATGACTTTATGAGAAAATGGTTCATTCCTTTTTCTTACCTTTAAAAAAAAAAGAATCTCCTGACATAAATATACAATGTGCAGCGTAGGCGCTGCATATGTCATATACAAATGGCATATGGCATATCACAGACAAAAACAAAAACTATTCACTGACGAGAATGTATGTGGAAAGTGTCATTTTCAATTTTCAAAACCTTTTATAGTTTTACTAATTACTGTTTTCTTAAAGTCCCTGAAAGTAATTAGAGCAACATGCCTCTAAAAGTAATGATTCAGAGTTTGGCGATGACTCATAACTTATTAAAATCCCTGTTCTCTGAGACAATGAGAGGACAGGGATAAGTTGTATGTGTATATATATATATATATATATATATATATATATATATATATATATATATATATATATATATATACACACACACACACACACATATATATATATATATATATATATATATATATATATATATATATATATATATATATATACACACACACACACACACACATATATATATATATATATATATATATATATATATATATATATATATATATATATATATATATATATATATATATATACATACATACATACAGCTTATTGATTTGGTGTATGAAGAACAGTGTAATACATCTTTAAATTTAAGGTAAAATACAAGAGAAGAACAAGTTATTTCTTTAACAAAGGTTTTATTTAACAAAGCATGGCAAAAGAGATATTCCCCTCTCAAGAAAACCTTTTATATTTTTTAATACAGTCCACCGGAAAGAAAGGTCCAGTGTGTCATAATATTGTTTTGTTTGACTCGTAAATATTCCATAATTGGAAACAGATATAAATGTAGCCAATAATAACAGCTGCAATACCTGCAGCACATACCGTTTACATAATCTGATAGCATCCAGCATGAGAGGAACACTCAGACAGAAAGACACATTAAAAAGCAGTGTGTTGAGTTGTCAGCTGTAACCTTTTCACGACTTCATTCCCCCACGCAGACCACCTGTGGAGCGGTGGATGTTTTCTTGGCAATGTATTGTGCTTTACTAAAGATTCAGAGCGCAACCATCATGTCTTTTAATCGGCTGTTTTGAGACCCCGACTCCATCAAAAAGACACAACCTGTAAAGCTGAACACTATGTATCACAAGTTTCAAAATAAATACAGGAGAAAATACAATACAATGCAGTACAAAGGGTTATTTACATTGGCCTGCTTTCCGGTCTGCTTCCTTAGTCAGGAACCTGGGAATGGCAACAGTTCATTGGAGCATTCTGACTCGATATGCCGATGATTTATCAGACCACTGGGACCATTTGGGCTTGTAAAACATGAGGTAAAGCCAAGACCATTAAGCTATGTAATCGGCCATGGTGAGCTTGATACCACACTCCCTACTTCAATACATTCATGGTCCATGGACCAAAGCACATATTCTTGTTGATTGTTCCTACTACACTCCAGTGTTTTTCTTCTGTTTGTTTGAGCAACTGCTTCCTCTTTTTAAAAGCTTGGTGTATGGCCCATTTGTACAAATTGAGCATGTGTGGGAACCAAAGAGTTCAACACAAAGCACTTTTTTTATGCATTTCCTCTCATTTGATTTAATGGTGAAGTTTAAATGTAGTAAGATACAACAGACTTTGTATATGTAAGCAGCATTATGTTTTCCACATGTGATTGTTCCACATGCTCCTTCTTGAAAAACATCATCTTCTCTGGAATCACTCCTGCAAGATCCCATTAAAGCTAAACAAATTGGTTCATGAGTTCAGATTTGGTTATTATCCACAAAATGAATGCAAAGGCTTTCAAAACACTATTTTTCAAAGGTTGTATTGACTTATTTTCCCTTATGATACCTCTCAAGGAGAATGTTGTATTTGTAGAAGCTAAAGGGTAGACACTAAGCTGAAACTATGAGTTTTTGAAGGTTTATTACTGTAACATAATGGTTAAACTTCTGTACGGAAACGTCGGGGAAAAGGTAATTTATCAAATAAGTTTTCATCTTGCCATACAAGATTAATTTCCATAGTATTTCCCTAAAGACTTTTCTTTTCAGTAAGCAAGCTGTAAGTCAGAAAGGTGGGCCAGGAAAAAAAAGAAAAACCTTAAGCATATATTATATCTGTATATGAGACGCAGAAATGTCCTTAGCTCTAGCTTCTATATAACTGCTTGCGTTTATTCTGTTCAAAGTAAATGGATTTTCAAAAGGGTCTTCGACATCTTGTTTTTCTATGTGCATTTAATGCATCTTTATCATCAAGGTTCAGATGTATTCTCTTTATACAACATCGATATTGAGTATCACAAGGAATAAATTCAAAGGAAAGCTGAATTACATTATATCTGTTAATATATACAGTTATACATGTAACATATGTAATGTAACATACAGAAAATATGGACATGTGTGATGGATAATATAAATAGACCATGAAAATTATTGAAGAAAATAGGGAACAACAAATCTGTGTTGAAACCAACAGGACACAAATTACTTTATGTTAGCTATCAGTAGCCAGTTAGCAGCATAAAAATGAAGACATTTTGGAAGGAGATGTTTTCAGTGTGAAAATTGTCATGAAGTGCACTGATCTATACTTTTATTTAAAAAATAATGAACATGGTATCAAACTGAAAATGAGAATCTACTGGTACTGGTCTTGACCTCTACAATTCTGACATTATAACATCCTGAGAGCAAAAGTGCACACGACGATGTTAAAATTACTCTGGATAGAATCACTCAACCTTAATTTGTGTAAAGAAACATATTTAGTGCGTCACAGATAAGGAAAGTCATCGAATAATCTTAAATAAGATCATCATAAAACATGGGTCCCACTGCATAAATAAAGGATAAATTAATTTAAAAAAATAGTAACAATGTTTGAGTTTTTTTCTTACATGATGATTCCGATATTTCTTGATTTAGGTTGTATTGTTCACTTCTACAAAAGCCAGACATTCAAGTCACTCATCCCTCCATAGGTGCGCCTGATGAAGTTTGAAATGAAAACTGAGATGGTTGAAGGGCGAATTTTCTTAAGAATATACAATTGTGTGTTATTTACATCCATGGTTGCTTTCTGTCATTGTCTTTGCTGCCATTGTAGTGATATGTTTTTTGTGTGTGCGCTATCATCATGACTTTTGAAAGGAGATGAAAAAGAATGATACATTTTGGTTTAAATGGAGTTTCTCTTATGCGATTCCCTCTCCCCTTTGGTTTTCTGTTCTTCCAATACAATAACTCTCATTTATTTAGAGAGTCTTGTATATAAGACTGATTCCACAGCTTCAAATTGTCTTGATCTCTCATTGCCTCAGTCCTCGCAGAAATGGCTTACCTCTCAGAATTGAAGAAGCCAAAAAAAGACTTTTCCATACACTACCATAAAAGAGGTGTTTTCTTTTGATAATAACGATAAGAGGAGTGAAGGATGGAGAACGTTCGAGAAATTGGTCTCACACTCCTCTCTGGGGTTATTATGTATTTTAACAGGCCTGAATGGGATATGCATTTCGCCCAACCACAGGTTCACGTGTCAACAAGAGATCTTGTAAACCCCAAGGTAAAGCGCTTTAGATTTAAGGTCGTGTTCCTGACATCTGGGCAATACATCGCTGTTAAAGTCTGTGGAAAAATACTATGGGCCGGGAAGTGAACGTTAAATCCTTTTTTTTTTTGATGGACAATACGCGACAATTAATATGTTAAGGTTAGTTAATTGTGGTTGATATTTTTTCTTTACTGTTATCTGGCATTTCATGGACCAAATGATTAATCAATGAATCAAGAAAGAATCCGCAAAATAAATACAAAACAAATACAACCATGAATTGCTGTGATTCACTACAACAGCATCCTGAAAAAGAATTAACTGTCCAGTCCACATATTGCACTCCAAGCAGACGGGACAGAATGATAAGACAGAGTCTCACTGGACTTGTTGCTGCGTGTCTGTCTATTCTTTCCCAGCATTCTTTCCTGCATTTCAACCGTTGACTGGTCTCCTCATTTCACTGTGGGAGTTTGGAGAGCAGAGGAAGGAAGGCTTTTGCGGTTCACTTGAACCAGAGTGCAATCCAAGACCTTATCAGCGTGTGGCTGCCTCAGACAATAGGAAGTATATGTGCTTGTGAATGTGCCGCCAGCCAGTTTATGTCGACCATCAGCACGCCTTCCACCTTCTCTTTGAGAGAAACCTACAATCAGTTACACAGCATATTGACCTATAATATGGCAGACTATGTCAACTTTACGTAATGTGTACGTGTTGTCATGATTTCTTCTGCATTTATTGTTTAAACACATGACACTTGTTACCGATAGGCTTCTTCACGAACAATTTATTAAGTCTTTCTGTCTTTAATTTCTTGTGAATTGCTTTACATACATGAAGAGACTGTATCTGTTCAGGTATTTCACCACTTTATTTTGCCCTGGCATAGAGCTGAAGAAGCACTTAATATCATTACACCTCGCTGAGGTGTAATGATATTAAGACACAGCGGTTGCATATTGTGCAGGTCTGGCCCTCTGGAAGAGTCTCTTCTCTGTCTGTGAGGCTTTGAACTGAGGCCATATGGCCTGCAGTAACCGAGTGCAGCAGGAGGCTTCGCTGCTGTGGAAGTCAATGGCTTCCTCTGGGAGGAGAAACAAGCAAACAAGACAGGAATCATGATCTACCTCCCCACTTTCAGATGATAAGTTACAACCTGGTCTGGAGATGTTTAAGTCCCTTTTATTGTCAGACAACAAGGCATGCACTTGTGCAGCATTACTGATCTCAGCGGGGAGAGAATGTCAGTAAAACAAAAATGTATTGCAAATAATATTCATATATGTTTACCTCCTCCTCATCGGTCTGTTGTAGATATTTAAAAGCAGATATGGGCAGTTTTTAGGACGGGATCTTCATCTTCTCCAGTAATATATATATATATATATATATATATATATATATATATATATATATATATATATATATATATATTTATATATATATATATATATATATATATATATATATATATATATATATATATATATATATATATATACACACATATATATATATATGTATATATATTTTAGTTTTTTTGCCACGTTCACGTTTTTCTTTTTAGCTTTTAGCTTGAAATTACGGCTCATGGGAAAGTTTCTCTCAAAGTATTAAATGCTTTTTTTCTAATATGCACGTTTAGGGTCACAAACTAGTGTTGTTAACACTTTAAGTTACACAGATTTAAAAAGCACAGTAATTTACTCTGGCATTTTAGACGGACTAGATTTTTACAAACAGGATGTTAGTGGTTCTCCTTTCAAATGCAAATGAAAGAAGAAGGCCATGTAAATAATACAAACACCCTCAAGACGTCACATGGAAACAAATGTGACTGGTGTTGCTAGGCGACACTGGCAGCTAAACAATGGCGCACAGTCGTATACACTGTCGTCCTGCATTTTTAAGCCAGAGGTGTTGAATACCTCGGTACAACAAGTAGGCCAGTGTTAGCTTCATTTAAGGGTGGGTTCTGTACTTAAATGGCTTTGTTTACTGGGCCCAGTTAGTCCCGTAGTTTTCTAACGGCTCCTTGTTGATATGTGCACTACATATATCACTTTCTGTTGTCACATACTGGTACATTTGTTGGGTTGATTCCAGTTGCTACTGAATGCAGCATATTCTTTAGCAGCCAGAATAATATATGTCCTTTCTTTTAATAAATAATACAAGTATTCGTTTCAGTACATAAAACGTATCTTGAATTGAAACCAGAACAAAATTTGAAGCAAAATAGTTGGGGCATGTTTAATGTAACCATCCACCATGACGAGACAGAAACAAGAGGCAAGTGTTAGCTCACGGGAGTAGCTGATAAACCAGGAGCACTCCGGATTATCAGTCTTGCAGCACTGTTGAGACACATGTTCAACATCTGCTCGTGTGTGAGTTTAAGTTGCCCATTGCGACCTGGAAATTAGGAGAGGAAATTAAAGCAAAGAAACAGCAGGGAAGAGCTGAGTAATTATTGACACCTTTGAAAGTGGATGACAAGGCCTCCGACACAATTAACACTTATTTGATCTCAAATCTGAGAGCTCAAGATCACCTTTGATGAAATAATTACATTGAAAAAATATATACATATATGAGTGAGTGTCAGCTTCCTCGCTGCACAGTGTTGAAGGACCTCAATGTCTTGAGCTCATATGTGAGGTTGTATGATTGTTAGTGTTTTCAAAGCTAAGTTAAAGTAGCAGAAATAGTTTGGGAATGAGAGATTGCATTATCTGATCTTATTCTGGCGCCGCTCCGGGAGAAAAGAGAACTTGTGGTGGCTTTCTTGTGGGATACTGTTTCATCCATCTTGACAAGACAAAAGTCACACTCACTCTATTATAGACTTCAGGATCTCTCGACACATTCTCCCTGTCTCTGTGAAAGCAAATGTGCTAATGAGTGAAATCCCACAGATGGACAGTCATTGTTAAAATGCTTAAGCAGTTAATGAAGACTTTAGCCCTGACTAAACACATGACACGGGTGGCTCTGTCATCTCGAGTCATCAGAGGAGGGAAATACGGAACCCTGGGAAATCAGGGCATATAATAAGGCCATTGTTCTTTACAGGCTGGCAACGCCCATCGTTTTCCCCACTGTACGATGGTGACTGACTGACTGCAACCAAGAGAATATTAGCCTCAAATAATTCTTCATGCAGGGATGGAAGTCATATTGTGACACAGACACATTTACCACACAGCAAAGCTTTGATTCAGCTCCTTTTATATGTTCAGTTTGCAGTGTTCAGTGGAAGTAACCAAAGTTCATCCCCTGTTTCCTGTTCTCCTAGTAAATGATGTAGCAGCAGAGGGAATACGTTTGGGTGCACACTCTCCTTTATTCATCTTTTTACTTTGTTGTTCCTCATTTTCAAAGGCAAGATGTGCATAACACAGTGGTTGATGAAAGGAGAAAAAAAACACACCAGCCAGCAGGTTTTATTTATGGATACATTGAGGCCCTATTTTTTTTATTTATTTTTTTGACCATGCTCAGCTGTGGGCATTCTGGCCACCAGTGAATATATTCCACACTCTCTAAAATGATGACATACACCAGGCTTTGTTGTGGGGGGGGAGTGTGTTCACTGTGAGAAGGTGTGCTTCCCTGTGCAGTTGTTTGGTCTGACCTCTCCTCCCCGTCAGTGACATACCATTAACTACTACACATGCTTCTCTGTGCACCTACCATCCCTCGTCAGCGCAGGCAATATATTTTGTTTGTCTTTTTCAAAGGTGGCACTGCCGGTGCTATACTTCCAGCCGCTTGCTAGACTCCACTGCTTACCATACAGTATGTTAATAGGCCTTACAGATGTCCTTCAAAGGATGGGGAGAAAGGAGTTTATTTCGTAGTCATGCCACATTACTGTTCTTTCAGAACTGATGTTAGCTGCTGCTGACAGTTGCAATTAAGTGTAAAATAACATGCTGTTCCCTTCCTGTCAAGGCAAAGGGCTTGGGCAGAATGCCTTCACCCGAGAATGGCCGGAGGGATAAGTCTTCTGCACAATCCCATTTAATGGAGATGGTGGAGTGTGCCAGTGTGCTGGCATGAAGAAAAAAAGGTTGCTAGTTTCATTTTTTTCCGGCCCTTTCTTTTTTTCCCTTCTGTTGTGACACCTATGCCGTCTCGCTCACTCCCCCTCTTATTCTTTTCGGCACAGTGTCTCGATGTGTCGGGAGAGGGCTGGAAACTCATCTGACACTCAAGCTGAGATTTAATGTAAAAGTGTAATAAGAGCTTTGAAGAGAGTCAGGTCCCCTCTTAAATGCCGTCCCTTTAGAATTCCCTGTTTTTTGGAGGGTATTGTTATGGGTCGTTGAGGAACCGGTGCTTCTCTCTGGTGAGAATTGCGTCCAACATATTGGCCTGTCGCCCTCGGTGATGATTGAGACCATATTTTATGAGAGTTGCACTCTAAGTGAAACTGAGAGGTGTTTCTGCAAAATAGGAGATGGTGGGGGTGTGGGGGTCACAGTGATGGCCCCTTTATTCCCAGCTGCCAATTTCAACTTTGATATGAGTGTTTGGGTTCCCATGGTATGAAGGGGAGCAAAATTACTTTTGAGCATCCAGACGAGAGACGTGTGTTTCTCTCACGCCACAAGTTTCAAATCCAAATCACCTCGTCAATAAAAGAGTTTATAAAGTACCACTGTGGCTGACATTCAATACAAAGTGGACAGTGAGCGATGGGGTACAAGTAAGAGTCGGGTGGTTGAAAGCAGATTTCTTTTGTACTGCTGTATAGCTTCATTATTTGGGAATGTGACAAAAGAACTTAATGTCCAATGTTAATCATGGCAATAAATTCAGTTCTGTAACTGCTCTTTTGATATTTTCACTACATTACACTGCAATCAATGCTAATCGATCACACTGTGTGTCTTGTTTCTTTGTTCTTACTTGCTCGGGCTGTCAAATTATAATTTGGGGTTTCAATGATCATGAAAACAAGGTAATTGACATAAAAGGATTATTGTGCGACCTTTTTTCTTAATTCTTTTTTTTTTTTTTTACAGCGGTGCACTTTCATCCCGCTCCGCGGGTTAAGGGCAGCTAACAGCTAACCCCTCATGGGACCTCTTCCCTCGTCGGCCGTATTTCCTCTACAGTAGTGCGGTGCGACCGGCTCTAGGTCAACCTGGAAAAGCCTGCGGGTGAAGTTGGCTTTCAGCTCCGGCTGTGAGTGTTTTACAGGACTCCTTCTTCTCATGGTTCTCGCTGCGACTTCTCTCCCTGCAGGGAAGGACAATCCTTCCAGCACATCGGTCCATCGGATCCAATCCTGCTTACTATTCTTGTTCTTGTACTATTCCATACAACCATTATGTGCATAATTAAATTGATTACTAGAGCACAATGTTCTTATATTTTAATATTGATAGATAGCTTCTTTATTCTCTTTTAAAGTAAACCAGATTCAGGCATTTCTTTTTTAAATTTAGGCTTCAAAATTTTCGTTCTAAATGCATGAACTAATTGTGACCTCAATATTGACCCAAGTATTTGTGATTATTATTTTAGCCATAATTGAGCAGCCCTGCTGTATTCTTTTCCCCCACGAATGGAAAGAGTATACCTGTTTTATGCTTTAAATTTTTGTGATTACTGTGTGATTACAGTAGACAAATTAATTCCAGTACTGCTGTTGTATTTTTGCTGCCATGCTGCATTTGTTTAAAAAGTGTGCAATGTAGAGAGAAATTAGGGACTTGGGCTATCTTTTAATTAGTTTTTGTTTTTTTGCATTCCGCTGTTGCTCAAAAACTGGAAAGACAGAAGGGTCAAGGTCAGAATGAATTGATTACATTTTCATATCAAAACAGGGAAGAACATGTTTTGTGTGTTTCTGGATTTTGGGGAGGGGTGGGGGGCAAAGTTTGGAAAGAGGAGAAGAACTCATCAGAATGCAGATTCTCTTGAAGGAGTGTATATAATATAATATATTAACCACATTCTGAATGACTGTTTGTGATGTCTGCGCCGGTTAGGCTGACAGTGCTGCCTTCAAAGTGAGCAATCTGGATCCGTTTTTACTTTCTATGTGACAAGACCTGCATTGATATAACAGAATAATGTTTTTTGTGATAAAAAGTGTAAGGCAGTTGGATTTGAATCTCATTTAGACTTGACTTGAGTTAGAGATGAAAATAAACTAATACAATTCAACAGCATCACTAAATGTCTCAAACCTGACCTTGAAAAACTATACGTATAACCCTCATGAATGAAATATTCGTTGCAGAGCTGTGGTATATGATTGCGTACGTTTTATCTGGATGTATCTAAAAAACAACTTTGTTTTGTGTGCATGTGAAAAAAAAAAAGTATATATATATTTATATATATATATATATATTTGGGTTTCGATAGTATGACAGCTTGTAAGCAAAATTGTAAGTACAAAATCATGCAGGACAAAAGAAAACTTGAATTTCCTAGATTAAAGTGACATATTTACAAGTAGAATGTCACAAATATGCAAGATTTTAAGCAATATACATTCATAAGAAAAATAAACTTTACTCTTGTCTTGTGTAATGCCAGCCGTCTGATTTTAGTTGCTCCTTAAGTGGTGTTATTTTGAGAGAGAGAGAGAGAGAGAGAGAGAGAGAGAGAGAGAGAGAGAGAGAGAGAGAGAGAGAGAGCGAGAGAGAGAGAGAGCGAGAGAGAGAGAGAGAGAGAGAGATGTGGTTCCTTGAGCTCCGCTTTTTCTTTTCCTCTTACCTTTTTTTCTAGTGGATTAGCCACATTAATCTCAGGGAATATCCAGTTTTTTGTATAAATACATGCCTCTAATCTTAAAAGAAATATGTAATTTGAATATTACCCCGTCCCCCAGCTCCTGTATTGTATTTTTTCTTTTTTTTACCTACAATGACCCTATAAGCCGTCTTGCAATAGTGCTTTGCATTAAGAAGATATACAATGATCAACTGTGTGCCTGCAGCAGACTGAGAGCGAACGGTTAGCTGAGCAGCCCGAAGCTGCGTCAGCCCCAAACTGTCTCTTGACATTCCGGCGATATTTCGCAGCAGAATACTCATATTGATCTGTGCACCTGTTACACACAAAAAAAAGTCAACTTACACTGCACCTGAGTTCACAACGTGCCCTTCACAATACGAGTGTGTTTGTAGAGAGAGGTGGAAGGGTTGCAGTTGTGCAGCAGGGGAGCAGAGAGTCAGAAAAGGTTCTGCATTGTTGATCCAGCATGACATTGATAGACAGCAGCTGAAGGAAAGCTGATAGCCATGTTTGGCATGCTGGTTTTTAAAGGACGGGCGCGACTGCAGATCCAAAGTTGACCGAGCATGAATTCAGCAGGCGATCGCCCCAAGTGGTTGGGCTGAACAGAGGTGAGAAAAGAAACTTTCACATATGACTTGCTTGACTTTCCATCTTTTTCATCATTATTATTCTCCCCTTGACATACTTGTTTCTGCCAGGCGCCTCCTTCTCTTTGTTGAACACAGTGATACATGTCTGTTTTCTCTTTCTACTCCACCTCTGTCAGGATGGACACTCTTTGGACAAATGTCAAACTTCCCTGTGGAAAAGAATGGTTGCATGGGTTGTTCATATGAAGTGAAAATATCTCTCCTGACCATGTGGTCGTCTAGTCAGTAGTTTGGTTGGACTATTATGATTTTAATGCTAGATCTTAGTGCTGTGTGTGAGTGTGTGTGTGTGTATATATAAACAGATATGTAATAAAAACGACTATAACAGGTGCATAAGCTGATGCTTTTATGCTTGCTTGGTGCAAAAACATTTTGCTTTTGAATGTACTCAAACGTTTACTTGACTTGATAAATTCTCTTGAGTTTCTGCATGAGGACCTTTACCTCGTTTCTGGAAGTATTCAGCATTGTCTCAAATCCTTTCAAAAACAATATCAAAAGCCGTAAAAGCTATATCGCTACAGTCGGTCTCTGGTTAGCCTCACTTTTCAGAGAGGGGGCCAGCAGCAGATGCTGTTTTTACAAGCAAAACAGTGTAAGGCCAGCTAAAAAAACACTAAAAGCCCCGAACAAATTAATCTTAAATGACGACTGAAGGCCAGCAAATAAAGGGACTGCGGTAGAGTTATAGGTAAAAGAATCCAACTGCACACACTAAACAACTCTACAACGTAGGAAATGGTTATTGCTGGCAAGTGTCTCTCATACATGTGGTCAGTTAGAAACCATTTAAATAGGGACGCACCATCATGCATAAGGGATGTTTCACAAGACAAGGTGCTGGCGGTACGGAGGCCGGGAGAACGTGACAGGAGTCAGGAGCGGCTGATGAGTTCAGAGTCTAATTTAAATCTCTACGTTCAAATAATTATAAGTTTAAACAACGAGTATTTCTGGTCCCGACTAGTGAAGGGAGCAACATTCAATTGACTTGTTGACTAATCGCAGACATTCCTATTGCATATCTTTTTTTGTTAACATAATCTGATGTTTTAGTGTTTATCTTCAATCAAAAGCACCTTGCAGAATTATTTTAAAATGTTTTTTTTTTTGCCAAGGAGTTTCCCCACCGGAAATGAAAGTTTTGACCCCGTTAACACTTGTTTCTGACTGTTGACTTGATCCAGCGCTAGGTTGCGTAGCACACGGCTATTTGATGCCGCCGTGCGACTGGTCTTTGCTGGTGCTCGTGGCTCTGTTTCTTCTCAATCTTTGGGTGTGTTTCTATGTTAGTGTGTACTAGTCTCGCTTCCTCCTTTTGTTTTTGTCTTAGAGTAATTAAAGAAGACTTTCCTCAACAACTAAATGTTTGACTTACAGGGCCATAGTGATTACAAACATTACACTCTTTTCCTCCTGTCAGTGGGCTGACATTTTCGAAAGATGGAGCAATTCACATGTAATTGAAAACTACTTTGTTACATTGTCAGATAACATTGCCGGCCATGCTGCTGTGATCACAGGGGACTTTTTCTGAAGGCAGGCCAGTGGGCAGATTGATGATGGTGAACCAGACAGGGATGTCTGCAGAGAAATGTAAAGTCAAGCAACAGCGTTCAATGAGAGACAGGCCACCGAGCCTTGCTAAGTGAGTTGTTTTTTCTAACATTTACTGAGCCCTGAGTTGTTGAAGACTAATTAATTCAAGAATACGTGTCCCCAAAGGCTGTAATTAATGATAAACTTATTAGACATGATGGAGCCCATGAGGTCTGGATCTCATCGTGGTGTCCACGCTCCTGGTGGTGTTACTTACCCAGCTGTCGCTTTAAATAAATTGAGAAAGGGTACAAAATGAGTGTGTCTGTTCATGCTTTATAATTCCACTTTTCGAGACAACGTGAGCCTTCGAATGCGCCGTCAATCTAATCCTGTCACTTGACATTTGACATGACTCTGTTAAGTTCTTATTGACACCACGGCCAGCACTGAAGGGGAGGGACATTAATGGGAACATATAGAGGAGTAGTGTGTGTGTGCTCTCTAATGAGTCTGTCAAAACGGAAGTCTCGGAAGGATAGACGTCTTCCATACTGCCTTAAAGAGACTGTCAGTGCTGAAGAATGAGGGGTGATCCAATGACCTCCTTTCTCGCTAACTTTTTCAGACGAGAACAGCTGCACCCCGGACACTTGACAATTTAGTTAAAATGCCTCCATGAGCCCGGTCACCTATACCTTACCATACTAAACATAGAAATGCAGCAGGTGTGTGTGTGTGTGTGTGTGTGTGAGAGAGAGAGAGAGAGAGAGAGAGAGAGAGAGAGAGAGAGAGAGAGAGAGAGAGCCCAGGGTGAGTAAAAGAGAGATGAGACTGAGAGTCTGAGAAAAATAAGATATGAATCTCTATTCAAGCAGACTTCGTTCAGGGTAGCCTTACGCCTCACCAGTTTCACTTCACTTTTACACCCCAAGGGGTTAATACCCCCAGCTGTGCAGGCCTGCTCCACTCTAAAAATGCTGTGTGACGTCACAGAAGTAGAGCTTGTGACAACAGATGTACACACGGTTTGTGCAGTACCGTAGACTGATGATAATGGGACTTTTGGGTCTCTTAAGTTCCACTTCCTATTCTCACACTTGTGCCTTGACTTTACCCACTGGAAAAACTAAAGATAACGTAAAAGCTATGTTGAATTAATTACAAGTAAAGCTTCCCATTGTGTATTCTCATGTACCCAGCCATGGTTGATGCAGAGGTAGTCTGAACATCGCTGTCCGTTCAAACGCACTCGTGGATGACAAACAGATGTGAGTTAACATGTACACTTAATTTGGCATTAAGTCAAGGAGGAGGAGGGATTGCGATCTGTATCCCCAAACAGCGTAGCTAGCTATGTGAGGCTTCACTTTGCAGTCAGTCTCCCTGCTGGACTGACAAGTGTGAGAGTAACACACTGCTAACAGGAAAGTGACAGATCCCTCTGCTTGTAATGCTTGTGGAATGGTGGCTTTCCTGAGTCACACCTTTTTTTTCTCATTTATTCTCTGCAACACTCTCCTCCACACTGATACAATCCTGAGGATGCTTAAAACGATGCTTGTAGCATTGTCCAATAAAAAACCCTTTCAGTCATAGGGTCGGTGTGTGGTGTGTATTGTACTTACCTTCCAAAACCCAAAACAAATAGACTTCTCCCTCAGGCTCCCTATTTTCATTTCTCACACAGCTACATTCGTCATTTTTTTGTATGTACAACTAAGTGCAATACCATGAACGACAGCAGAAATGCAAGCGCTTCTCTGAGGGTCAACTACGGATTGATCTGCTGGCCGTGGAGTGCCTGGCACAAGGGCGCCAAGGTGCTGGCAATAACGGAGGGGCAACGGCTTTGCACCACTGCTGCTTTGAATTTGATAAACATCAGCCATCTGGCTTCTTCCACGTGGAAGTCTTGGAAGACTGCCAGTTTATCTTAATCTTTATAAGCGGTGCAGTGCTATTAATTTTTTTCCTTTTGCAGAGTTGTCAAACTGAAGAAAGCCAAATGTATAAACGTCAACGTGGCTCACATTATGGCAGGTTAACCGAGGTACAAAGCAGATATATGTGCTCTCTGCTGCATTGCTTTAATCCCATTCAGTCCGGTCGGTGTGCACGTCTTTAAATGTGATATCTTGCAGCCGCTTTCTGAGCCTCACCCAGTGAGTTCAGGCCAAATGAGCTTTCCAAAAGTGCAAAGAGTTTAATCCAACTTCCAGATCCAACTTACTTTGTGACAATCGTCCTTCTTTTCCCAGCTCCTTGCTTCCTGATTTGGAAATGGAGTCTGCGTGGGGGAGTCTATGTCTTACTTTTAAACCCTGCTAAATTAGGAGTCAGACTGGTTGTGGGCGAGGGGGATGTGGTTGTGGTGGGTTGTGCTGCTGCCAAAGGGTGTGTCAGGGCAATTTATTAGCTTGCTTTGCATGCGTGTGTGTGCAAGAGTTTGTGTTCCCAGCCCTTGGCAGCTTCGCAAACTCAATGGCTGAGGCACAGCTGTAACACTATTCTAATATGGAGTCATTATGGCCATCCACAGTGTGCCTCCAGTTAATTCACAAATTTGTCCATAACAGACCAACTTTTTTTCAAAAACTTGGATGACAATCTTGTGGTCCATGGGTTTTTTTTAGGTTACATTAACCTGAAGCGATTGTGTAATTTCACTCCTCTTCCTGGTGTGCGTCTGCGACTCCGACTATGCAGTGCATGCACAGTAGGTAACAGGTGTTCAACGTAAAAACATAGATTGGTCCCTCTGGGAGGGGGAGTTTGAGTGTATGCTGCAGTGATGCCAGTGCTGTAGCTTTTTGTGTATGTGTGTGAATACTTGGTTGTGTGTAATTACATGTTAATGACCCCCCTCTTGTAATCTGCTGCGTGTCGAGTAGAGTAGCAGCCGTCTGATCAAGGCTCAAACAGCGGAGAAACATAGTGATAAGGTTTACATACTGCCGGCACCTGCTCCGCTCCCAACTCCCTTCAGCTTTCTTCAGAGGCCAAAACAGATGCTAGGGGACACTTAGGCTGCAAAATGAAATCTGCAAGACATGTTCATTGTGTTTGGGGGGCAAAAAAAAAAACACAAACAAAATAATACAAATGGCGTTGCTTTCAGTGTCTGTAAGCACCTGCAGGTCTTGCTCAAGCTGGAAAATTTTAATTGACCAAGCAAAAAAGCCATGGGGACAGGGCCCGTGCAACTATCCCCACCTTTTCTGAACCAACGGCTGGTTTCAAAGCCCCATCAGCAATCCTTTGCTGTAATGAGGGAGTTTTGGGGAAATTGGGAAATGGTGTCAGTTTACCGTCTCTGAGCCGTGGGTCCTGCTGTCCAAAATGTGGAATAGCGGGAGAGAGGTGCTGTCAAAACACGATAGGCGCAGACATCAGCACAAAGTTGGAGAGAGGGAGTCCAAGTCGCCATGCCTACATATGCAGTTCTTTTGAGCGCCACACAAATGAAGTCTCTAGACTATTATGAAGCGAAAGAAAACACACACACTTCTGTGGGTTAGTAGCAAGTTATTTTTCTCCAGCT
>NW_027175865.1:0-10000 GCF_023055335.1 Clinocottus analis
GAGAGAGAGAGAGAGAGGGAGAGAGAGAGAGAGAGAGAGAGAGACAGAGAGAGACAGACAGAGAGAGACAGAGAGAGAGAGAGAGAGAGAGAGAAGAGAGAGAGAGGAGAGAGAGGAGAGAGAGAGAATGAAAGCCGAGCAGGAGAATCAGAGCGAGGGTACGAGGTACGGATCCTCTAGGAACGTGTGTGATGAAGTGTGTGTGTGTGTGATGAAGTGTGTGTGTGTGTGATGAGTGTGTGTGTGTGTTATGAAGTGTGTGTGTATCTTTCATGGACTTCATCAGCGAGAGACCTCGTCTTCTGATGTTTCATTCATTCATCAGCTGCTTCATGTCCTGATGAAGTCAGCTGTATATATATATACATATACATATATATACATATATATATATATATATATATATATGTATATATGTATACATGTATACATATATATATATATATATACATGTATACATATATATATATACATGTATACATATATATATATACATGTATACATATATATATATATATATATATATATATATATATATATATATATATACATATATATATACATATACATATATATATATACATATATATATATAGATACATATATATATACATATATGTATATATATGTATATATATATACATATACATATATATACATATATACATATATATAAAATATCATTTCAATAGGTCTCAGATCTTTATTCAAGGTGCTGCTTGTTGACGTCAGACTATAGAAAGTATAAAACTCTCCACATCACAGTCCTTTCTATGAGCAGAACACTGAGTACACTGAGTACACCGAGTACACCGAGTACACCTAGTACACCGAGTACACCTAGTACACGAGTACACACACATCTCCTGACTGTGAAGGAGACACTTTGTCCTTTTATGTTTGTGTTGATGTGAACAGAAAACATTCTTCCTTCAAAATAAAAGCTGCATCTCTTCAGTTCATCTTGAGTGAAGGATGTGAAGCGTCCGGCCTCGACAACGTGACGCTTCTCTTCACCTGAAAGGCAACGACGTACGGCAACGACGTACGGCAACAACGTACGGCAACAACGTACGGCAACAACGTACGGCAACATTCCAGTGCATCGCAACATTGTTGTGACAAGTTTCACAACAGTTTAACAAAACAACATAACACAATAGTGTAGTGTTACGTTACAGTGTTAGCATTACAGCGTTAGCATTACAGCGTTAGCATTACAGCGTTAGCATTACAGCGTAATACAACAACGGAACAGCAAAGCAGAACTGACTGTATAACTGAAATACAACGTCCTAGCCTGACGTAGCGCGTGTAGCATAGCAATGCTACGTCACAAGCGTAGCTCCACGGGACACACAGCGGTCTCCTGGGTGAAGGTCCTGTGTTCATGAGCCACAGCTGTGGGCCGGAGGCCCGATGCCCTGAAAGCGTCCGGCTCACTCGCTCTCAGGTCCGCGGCCATTCAAAATGGCCGATCGCCTCCTGGTTCCATCGTTCCTGAGCTGAGAGCAGCAGAGGGATGAAAGCCTCAGGGTCTTCACCCCAGATGGCTGTATTTTATTAAACATTTCAATTTTTAATAATCAGTTGACGGGCGTCAAATGAATCACATCAATTACAGCTCCCGGTGCACTTCGGCTGTTTACAGATAGTTTTGTGTCATTTCTGACCTGAATTCAAGATGTGATTATGAATAATGCAGCGCTCGTTCCCGCTCGCGGCCGAGCGCCTGAACTCACCGGCGGTGCGAAGAGGAAGCAGCTCGGGGTCGTGTTGCCTGACACCAGAGCAGAGAAGCCCACAGCTTCACTTCCTTCTTCTTCTTCTTCTTCTTCTTCTTCTTCTTCTTCTTCTTCTTCTTCTTCTTCTCCTTCTTCTTCTTCTCTCGTTCCCTCGCAGAGCTTCCCACCTCCAGCCCCTCAGTGAGGAGCAACTGGCTCAGAGGTCTTTTGTCGAGTGGCGACCGGGCGGCCCGTGAGCCCAGTCCACGGGTCTGCATCATGTGTCTAACACCTCCAACAGGTTCAATAAAACACGTGCCCCTGAACGCATCGCAGGCTTTCATAACGCTTGTTACACATCACAAATCACAGCCTCTTGTGTGTTTCACAACAACAACAAGAGGAATAAATCATCAGCACAAAGACGAAGAAGAAACTAATTACAGCTGAAACGACAGTCGGACCCTCATGAGATGTAATAATTACTTCTTAAAAATGAGTAAATAGTCTGTTGGAGGTGAACCTTTAATGCTGCTTGAAGCTAATCGCGTTCACAAAGAACTGAGGTCTCTAACCCTAGAACACTGAGGTCTCTAACCCTAGAACACTGAGGTCTCTAACCCTAGAAACACTGAGGTCTCTAACCTAGAACACTGAGGTCTTTAACCCTAGAACACTGAGGTCTTTAACCCTAGAACACTGAGGTCTTTAACCCTAGAACACTGAGGTCTTTAACCCTAGAACACTGAGGTCTTTAACCCTAGAACATTGAGGTCTTTAACCCTAGAACACTGAGGTCTTTAACCCTAGAACACTGAGGTCTCTAACCCTAGAACACTGAGGTCCTCTAACCTAGAACACTGAGGTCTCTAACCCTAGAACACTGAGGTCTCTAACCCTAGAACACTGAGGTCTTTAACCCTAGAACACTGAGGTCTTTAACCCTAGAACACTGAGGTCTTTAACCCTAGAACACTGAGGTCTTTAACCCTAGAACACTGAGGTCTTTAACCCTAGAACACTGAGGTCTCTAACCCTAGAACACTGAGGTCTTTAACCCTAGAACACTGAGGTCTTTAACCCTAGAACACTGAGGTCTTTAACCCTAGAACACTGAGGTCTTTAAACCTAGAACACTGAGGTCTTTAACCCTAGAACACTGAGGTCTTTAACCCTAGAACACTGAGGTCTCTAACCCTAGAACACTGAGGTCTTTAACCCTAGAACACTGAGGTCTTTAACCCTAGAACACTGAGGTCTTTAACCCTAGAACACTGAGGTCTTTAACCCTAGAACACTGAGGTCTTTAACCCTAGAACACTGAGGTCTCTACCCTAGAACACTGAGGTCTTTAACCCTAGAACACTGAGGTCTTTAACCCTAGAACACTGAGGTCTCTAACCCTAGAACACTGAGGTCTTTAACCCTAGAACACTGAGGTCTTTAACCCTAGAACACTGAGGTCTTTAACCCTAGAACACTGAGGTCTTTAACCCTAGAACACTGAGGTCTTTAACCCTAGAACACTGAGGTCTCTAACCCTAGAACACTGAGGTCTTTAACCCTAGAACACTGAGGTCTTTAACCCTAGAACACTGAGGTCTCTAACCCTAGAACACTGAGGTCTTTAACCCTAGAACACTGAGGTCTTTAACCCTAGAACACTGAGGTCTCTAACCCTAGAACACTGAGGTCTCTAACCCTAGAACACTGAGGTCTTTAACCCTAGAACACTGAGGTCTTTAACCCTAGAACACTGAGGTCTTTAACCCTAGAACACTGAGGTCTTTAACCCTAGAACACTGAGGTCTTTAACCCTAGAACCACTGAAGTCTCTAACCCTAGAACACTGAGGTCTCTAACCCTAGAACACTGAGGTCTTTAACCCTAGAACACTGAGGTCTTTAACCCTAGAACACTGAGGTCTTTAACCCTAGAACACTGAGGGTCTTTAACCCTAGAACACTGAGGTCTCTAACCCTAGAACACTGAGGTCTTTAACCCTAGAACACTGAGGTCTTTAACCCTAGAACACTGAAGTCTTTAACCCTAGAACACTGAGGTCTCTAACCCTAGAACACTGAGGTCTTTAACCCTAGAACACTGAGGTCTTTAACCCTAGAACACTGAGGTCTCTAACCCTAGAACACTGAGGTCTTTAACCCTAGAACACTGAGGTCTTTAACCCTAGAACACTGAGGTCTTTAACCCTAGAACACTGAAGTCTTTAACCCTTTTCTTTCTTTGGAGAGTCCAGCGGCTTCTTCTTCTTCTTCTTCTTCTTCTTCTTCTTCTTCTTCTTCTGCAGAATTATGGATCTAATGTCCAGACGCTGGCAGAACCTCAGGGAGGTTCTCCAGTCGGACGAGTCTTTGAAGTCCATACTTCATAAATAAACATACAGCTGCGCGTCAGCAGAGCAGGAGGCCTGGTGAGTGTGTGTCTGTGGGTGTGAATGATTGCAAGAGTTTATGAGAATGGTGTCAATATAAAGTGTGCACACACGCAGACATCCATGTGCGTGCACACGTGTGTGTGTGTTTTGTGTGTGTGTGTGTGTGTGTGTGTGTGTGTGTGTGTGTGTGTGTGTGTGTGTGTGTGTGTGTGTGTGTGTGTGTGAGCATGACTGTTTCATCTTCATTTAAAGCTTCTGGAATCTCTTCGTTGCAGAACAGAATCTTTTATCTCGACTCTTTGATCTCAATTTAATTAATTAAAGAATTTTAAAAAACATCTGAGACTTGACGACACGTCGCGGTCGCGCAGCGGCCCGGAACCAATCGTGCGCTGGAGGAAAGAATATTATTATAATATCACACTGGGAAGAAAGAGTCGGACCCACGTGACCGGTCTCGTACCGCCGACACGCGTGACGCTGCGTTCACGCCAAGCGCAGCGCGACCCGACGAGTCACGAGTTGTGTCACGACGTCTTTGTGGCTTCCACAACGAGTACAAACGAGTTTCTTCTTCCAGAGCGGGACAGATCGCTCTTTTCACTGAGAGAAGCCACGCCCCCTTCAACGCCCCTCATATAATTTGGCGTGAGCACGTTTCTGCTGTCGAGCGAGCAAACTGTCGCAGTGAAGGCAGCATGACGGGTCTCGTCCCGGTGACCGGCCTCGGGGTCGGATCCAGAACAATCTGAATTAATTTCGCCTGCTTCGCCTTCGACCCGGAGATAATGAAAAAAGAAGACTTTGGAGCCCCTGGAATCAGATGCATAGGCTCCGCCCCCTCCCCTTCCTCTGCCGTCGCTCCGCAGCATCATGAATATTTACGAGGACGGACGCGGGCCGGCGTCTCGCCTCGACAAGGTCACGGCGAGCGAGGACGGGGTTTGATTACCGGAGAGCAGCGGCGGCGAGAAACGACAGCTGATCCCGGATCGCTGCGAGCGAGACGAAGCGGCCGCTTCAATTTCCTTCTTGAGATGAAAAACAATGCGCGTGACGGAGGAAGAACCTCTGAGAACAAAAGCTGCTCTCATCATCAAATTACAACGTTTTGTCACAAAGCATGAAGAAGAAATAATGTACGACGTGGACAAACGGTAGAAGAAGAACTTCCTGTCTGGCACCTCGCTGCTTCCTGTCTGGCACCTCGCTGCTTCCTGTCTGGCACCTCGCTGCTTCCTGTCTGGCACCTCGCTGCTTCCTGTCTGGCACTTTGCTGCTTCCTGTCTGGCACCTCGCTGCTTCCTGTCTGGCACCTCGCTGCTTCCTGTCTGGCACCTCGCTGCTTCCTGTCTGGCACCTCGCTGCTTCCTGTCTGGCACCTCGCTGCTTCCTGTCTGGCACCTCGCTGCTTCCTGTCTGGCACCTCGCTGCTTCCTGTCTGGCTTGGAGCGTGTCAGTAGGACGTCTGCGTGATGAGGCTTCATATCAGTGTAAATATCAGAACATAAAGCATTCAGACCCCTTCAGGTCCTAATGAATCATGTTGGGTCATGTTTCCCTCAGAATGCGATTTATGAAATATTAATAGTGTTTCCAGCCGTCTGACCTCATTCTGTCAACAAGAGAAACATTTTGAGAAAACAAAAAAAAACAGTTTCCACTTCATCCAGCGGGCGTCTCCTCTCTGACGGGAAGAAACACATGTTTACATTTATATCTATTTATTTATTAAATGATGCCGCTCAGAATGAAGAGGAACACACGGTCAGTTCAGGAGTCACTGAGGGGAGGAGTCACTGAGGGGGAGGAGTCACTGAGGGGGAGGAGTCACTGAGGGGAGGAGTCACTGAGGGGGAGGAGTCACTGAGGGGGAGGAGTCACTGAGGGGAGGAGTCACTGAGGGGGAGGAGTCACTCAGGGGGAGGAGTCACTGAGGGGGAGGAGTCACTCAGGGGGAGGAGTCACTCAGGGGGAGGAGTCACTCAGGGGGAGGAGTCACTGGGGGGGAGGAGTCACTGAGGGGGAGGAGTCACTGAGGGGCAGGAGTCACTGAGGGGGAGGAGTCACTCAGGGGGAGGAGTCACCCAGGGGGAGGAGTCACTGGGGGGGAGGAGTCACTCAGGGGGAGGAGTCACTCAGGGGGAGGAGTCACACAAGCTCTTAAATCGCTTCAATACTAGCGTGTTGAAGCGTTTTAAGATAATGTTTTAAGATAATTTTACTTTTTATTCGTTTACATTCCAACTTTCCTCGAGTCTTCAGGGAAACATTAATAAAGTTTGGAATATGAAGTTCAGAGAATGAATGAATACATTTAAACAATACATTTATTTCATTTAAAAAATATTCACGCACACACACACACACACACACACACACACACACACACACACACAAAAGCCTCAAACCAATTTTCCAGCCAGCGAGTTTCCTTTTCAAACGCGGTCGTCACGACAACAAGACCTGCGCCGCCAGCAGCCGCCGGGTCACGAGCCAATCACAGGACATCGATTATCTGTCAGCATCTCGCCACTGAGCCTCCACACACACACACACACACACACACACACTGAAGTGACTGAAGAGTGTCTCCACTCAATGGGCTCTGAGTCCCTTGCAATTATGTGTGTGTGTGTGTGTGTGTGTGTGTGTGTGTGTGTGTGTGTGTGTGTGTGTGTGTGTGTGTGTGTGTGTGTGTGTGTGTGTGTGTGTGTGTGAGTAATCTGGTCGGTTTGAGCTGTGAATTCACATTTAAATGAAACGAGTAAACTTTCAGTGGTTTGTTTAACACATGAAGCAAAGACTTCTATACAACCAGAGGAGTCGCCCCCTGGTGGTCAGGAGAGAGAATGCAGCTTTAACACATGAAGCATAGACTTCTATACAACCAGAGGAGTCGCCCCCTGGTGGTCAGGAGAGAGAATGCAGCTTTAACACATGAAGCATAGACTTCTATACAACCAGAGGCGTCGCCCCCTGGTGGTCAGGAGAGAGAATGCAGCTTTAACACATGAAGCATAGACTTCTATACAACCATCATCATCATCATCATTCCTCTTCATCCCTAGCTGCAGCTCCTCAAGGAGCCTCCGTGTTGAACAAGCTGATTAAGTTGCATTTTTCTTGACCAATGGAGTGCAGCGACAGACAATTAGGCCGCTCTCTCTGGTTGTTATGTCTCAGGCCCAGAATGACCTCCGGGAAAGACTTGTGGATGGAGGAGGAGGAGGATGAAGAGGAGGAGGAGGAAGAGGAGGAGGAGGATGAGGATGAGGGGTGAAGATAGCTTGCCCAGCATGCTGCTCATCACGGTGCGTTTGATCTATTGCCTGCCACCTCCCCCACCGCGCTCAGTCATACTCTGGCTGTTCGGGCGCCACCAGCCACCCATATATTACCCACCAACATCCACAGGAAGTAAAAATAACCCCGCTCCCTCCTCCTCCTCCTCCTCCTCCTCCTCCTTTTGCTCCTCTCCAGCTTTTCCATCTGTCTGTGCACACGTCTCCTCTCGCTCTTCCCGCCACCTGGTGGATCAGCACACCTGCACCTGGGGGGGTTTGAGGTTCCTGCTGCAGGGACGCGAACCTCTTCCTGCTCGACATGGCGGGATTTGCTCGAGGTGCATCTGAAAAGGAAACGAAACCGCATCCAGGAGGCTTCAGCAAAGCATGATGTCATCTGGCAACGGGCCAATCAAAGACGAGCAACATCCCGACAGCAACGGCGGCAAATCGCTTTTGATTTATTCCCTCAGTGAACATTGTAAACATGAGTTTACGTCTCAGATCTTCTTCAATACAGGATGATGTTCACTGATTAAATGATGGTCATTTAGAGTCAAACAGACCATAAAGCAGGGGGCGCTTTAGGGCGGGGCTACCAGGTGATTGACAGGTCAACACCAGAGACGTATACGACTTCTCTACGACGCTTCTCCTCAGTCCTAATATGGTCACTTCCTGTTCATTGGTTGCAGAACAAGCGAGACGGCGACGGGCAAAACGAAGAACTGGAGGCTTCAGAGCGACGACTGCGTTCACTTCTGATGAACCTTCAATGCATCGACCTCACCGGTGTTCTGCTGTCTGAGCGGAACCCGAAGGAACCCGAAGTCCGGTTCTCCATCATCACATCCTCGATCTCACAGGAAGTGACTGTTTCTGTGACTTCCTGTGCATCTTTGAAATCAGCTGAAAACCGTCCAACTTGACCTCGGGGTTTTGGCTCCGCCCCCTGATGATGTCGTCTGCTTTCCAGACGAGAAGCAGTTCATCTCTAACCCGCCGACGCCCACTGGACGTCCGGGCGAGTCTCGCCACATTAAAGTGTCTTTGACCTCACGTCCAGGTCGGCGGGTGGAGGAGGCGAGTCGTGCAGCTCCACCCGGATCGACACCTTCACAAGGCCACCGCGGCCGGACGGGGACAGTATGGCTGCTGCCTCGGGAAGTCAGACCATAATTAAAAGGCCAAAGACCCCCCGAGCAGATGGGAACCAGGAGAGGAGAAGCAGGGAGACGGTGACAGGTGGGAAATGGAAAGAAAATGTGAGAGAAAATTTAGATTGAAAAGGTACACAGGGAGAAGATGAAGAGAGAAAATGAGGAAGTAAAACGAAAAGAGAGAAGAAGAAGCAGACTGAAAACAAAAAATGAAGATAAAAAATGATGATGAAACAGCTGCACTGAGCGAAAAGAGGGAGGGGAGGGGGAGGAAGAGAACATTGAAAGGAAATATGATGAAAATATAAAGAGGAACAATGCTAGAAAGATATGAAACTGCAGGCGAGAGGAGGAAGGAGGGGCGAGGGGAGAGATGGGAGATGAGAATATGGAAGAAGATGAACAAGGAGAAGGAGAGAGAAATAGGAAATGGGGACAAATGCAGGAGAGGTGAAGAAGATAAGGGAGAAACCGGAATAATTGAAAGAGATAAAAATGGAGCAAAAAGCGGGTTTTAAAAGATTGACAAACCTGGAGAGAGAAATTAGAACGAAGCCCGAGAGCTGACGAGATAAAGAGAGGAAGGAAAGGAGCAAAGGGAAGGAGTGAGGAGTGAGTGAGGAGTGAGTGAGTGAGTGAGTGAGTGAGTAAGTGAGTGAGTGAGTAAGTGAGTGAGTGAGTGAGTAAGTGAGTGAGTGAGGAGTGAGTGAGTGAGTGAGTGAGTAAGTGAGTGAGTGAGTGAGTAAGTGAGTGAGTGAGTGAGTGAGTAAGTGAGTGAGTGAGTGAGTAAGTGAGTGAGTGAGGAGTGAGTGAGTGAGTGAGTGAGTAAGTGAGTGAGTGAGTGAGTAAGTGAGTGAGTGAGTGAGGAGTGAGTGAGTGAGTGAGTGAGGAGTGAGTGAGTGAGTGAGTGAGTAAGTGAGTGAGTGAGTGAGTGAGTGAGTAAGTGAGTGAGTGAGTAAGTGAGTGAGTGAGTGAGTAAGTGAGTGAGTGAGGAGTGAGTGAGTGAGTGAGTGAGTAAGTGAGTGAGTGAGTGAGTAAGTGAGTGAGTGAGTGAGGAGTGAGTGAGTGAGTGAGTGAGTGAGTGAGTAAGTGAGTGAGTGGACGTCAGCAGACCAACACTCAGCTTTCTGCTCACAGAATGAACAACTCTTCATTGTGAAAGCAGTTTTACATCCAGATGGAACGAATACCTGATTTTAACATGAAGCTTCTGAAACTAAAAACCTTCTAAAATCTCATGTCAGTCACTAACGAGTCAGAAACCTCGCTGCTGAGCAGACTAACATGATGGGTGGAGTTCCTCAGGGCGCGATCCTGGGTCCTCTTCTATTTAACACTCTTGTGTTTCTTATAAAATAATTCACGCGTCATAATCCTGCAGATTACAACGGCTCCGTTACAGATTATTTGAAGCGTTCAGATGATCTTCATCAG
>NW_027175865.1:15000-17500 GCF_023055335.1 Clinocottus analis
GGAAGAGGAGGAGCAGGAGGAAGAGGAGAAGGATGAGGAGGAAGAGGAGAAGGAGGAGGAAGAAAAGGAGGAGGAAGAAGAGGAGGAGGATGAGGAAGAGGAGGAGGAAGAAGAAAAGGAGGAGGAGGAGGAGGAGGAAGAGGAGGAGGAGGAAGGACATTTAGGATGCAGGAGAGACTCATCTGGGAGAGTTAGGAGGACAAAGAGACGGCGGTGGAGGATGATGGAGGACACGATGCAAGAGGAGGAGAGGAAGACCATGATGAAGGCGCAGAGCTCCTCACAGACCGGATGAAACCGGTTCAACTCATCAGAACCTTCCGGTTCACCAGCAGCTGCAGACCCGTTTCTTCTGCCTCAGTTCACTTGGTCACTAGTTGCTTTAGACCTGATTCCTCTCAGACGAGCCGCAAGCAGAGCAACAGAGGCAACCAGAGCAACAGAAGCAACCAGAGCAACAGAAGCAACCAGAGCAACAGAAGCAACCAGAGCAACAGAAGCAACCAGAGCAACAGAAGCAACCAGAGCAACAGAAGCAACCAGAGCAACAGAAGCAACCAGAGCCGGTGTCTTTCACGCTGGAGAAAGGAAGGTTCAGATCCTGCAGGTGGAGTCACGAGCTGGAGGAGCAACGCTCAAACACAACGCTCACCAGCAACCAGAGACCTGGAGCCAAACAGGAAGTGAGGTCAGAACAGATGAGGACGAGCCTGTGGAGAGGAAACAGCTCAGGACATCATGAGAGGACTCCACTGCTCCCTTCAAAATAAAAGCCTTGCAATCAACCGCAAGGCTTTTATCAACTAAACCACCAACAGTTAGGTTGAGGCAACTAAACCTTGTCAACTGCATCACCGGCTCTGTTGTTGCTCGTCTTCAATCACCATCAACTTCTCATCGTCAGAAGAAGCAGAAGACTCCGAGCAGGAAACCAACAGAATGCATTCTGGGACGCCACGACCATCCGCACCGAGCGACGACCTCGCTGTCCCACCGCGAGAGGCCTTCATCACTTCATCACTTCATCACTTCATCACTTCATCACTTCATCACACTCTGCTCTCTGCAGGATGAGTGAGACAGGAGGAGAGAGAGAGAGAGAGAGAGAGAGAGAGAGAGAGAGAGAGAGAGAGAGAGAGAGAGAGACAGAGACATGAGAGAGAGAGAGAGGGAGAGAGAGAGACAGAGAGAGAGAGAGAGAGAGGGAGACAGAGACAGAGAGAGAGACAGAGAGAGAGACAGAGAGAGAGAGACAGAGAGAGAGAGAGAGAGAGAGAGAGAGAGAGAGAGAGAGAGAGAGAGAGAGAGAGAGAGAGGTACTCACAGAATGAAGACGAGGACCAGCAGCTGATGAGGAGTCCTGAGGTGCTGGAGGAGCTGCAGAGGATCCACAGGCAGGAGAGCAACGTCAACAACAAAAGGAGGAGGCGTCACTCTTCGCTCCTGCCAGACGAGACTCGGGGCGTCCCGACCCACCAGACAAAGTCTCTCTCTCTCTTATTTCTGTCTCTCGGCCCGCTCGCTCACTTCCATCTCCATGTGGAGAACTCGGCTGCAGGGAGGATCGACCGCGAGGGACGGACGTCCCGTTAGGGTCTCGTGGGCGACGAAGATGAAGAAGATGAAGACGAAGACGAAGGTTCGGGGGTCAAGAGAGGAACTCGATTACAGACGCAGAGATAATGGTGTGTATCGGTGGCACCTGCTCTCTCTCTCTCTCTCTCTCTCTCACTCTCTCTCTCTCTCACTCTCACTCTCTCTCTCTCTCTCTCTCTCTCTCTCTCTCTCTCTCTCTCTCTGCTGACTCAACTCTAGTTATCTCTGCTGCCGCTCTGATCTCGTCGTCTCCATCTCCCCCCCTCCCCTTCCCTCCCAACGCCCCCCTCTGGCCCCGCCCACAGCCCCTCCCCTCCTATCGATCACCCAGAATGATTGACAGGATCCCTTTGACTCCACCTTCGTGGTTTGGATCCTCTCCTCTTCCTCTGCTGCTGCTGCTTTGTGTTGGTTTCTAATCTCTGCTGCTCTTCCCGTGTCTAATCCTCATCTGCATCTGCTAACGCTAATTGGTTTCAGGTGTCTCTGGTGGCGGCGGGATGGGGAGTGTGTGGGTGTGTGTGTGAGTGTGTGTGAGTGTGTGTGAGTGTTCAGGGGGGAGAGGCGGGAGGCGGGGGACGATTTCACGCCGCCGTCGCCATTAATTAAAAAGATGATTACTCAGAATACAAAGATTAAAGACGAAAATAGGAAGCGCCGGGCCGATAATAACCTGCTAGCACTTTAGAACTCCTCGCTCAGCTCAACCAGAGTGTTGTGTTTCGGTTAAATGAGCGTGTGTGTGTGTGTGTGTGTGTGTGTGTGTGTGTGTGTTCGTACATCCAGCGGCCTCTCGGCTTGTTAAAAATGGCCGCGTTGGGAGGAAGAAAAGTTTCCGAGTGGTTCCTGCAGGTCGTGGCGGCTACATGGCAGAAGGCGCCGCGTGTCACCTCCTGCAGGACGA
>NW_027175865.1:22500-25000 GCF_023055335.1 Clinocottus analis
CTTGTGGTTGTTTTCTTCCTCTTTGTGGTCATATCGTTTCTTTCCGTGGTCTTTTTTGTCTCTTTGTGGTCGTCTCTTTGCAGTAATTGTGCGTCTCTTTGTGCTTTTCCTCTCCTCGTCCACCAGCTGCCTCTGACGTGAAGCTTCCTGCTGAAGCGTCTCAGTTTCATCTGTTTCTTTTCTTTTTACAGACATTTCCTCGCCTGCGTTCGTGCTCTCGGCTGCAGCTCGGCCTCGTCGGGATGCGACGCAGCGTCACAACTACACTTCAAAAATCCATCAGAGGTCACGCCAGCGGAGGCTTGAAGGCCGAGAGGCGTTCAAAGACACTAAACTCTGCGCGTGACTCTCAGCTCTCTGGTCACAGCGGCGTCCAGCAAAGCGCCGCTGTGGTTTAGTGAAGAGCCCTGAAGTACACAGGATGCACACAATCACAGCAGAGAACGCACTCCAGGGGGAAGCAGCACTTAAAGACGCGCGAGGCGGAGGTTGATACGAAACGCAAGGCATTGTGGGTCTTAAAAAGGGAACGATACACTCTGGGCATGTTCCTGGAAAGGCCCACGTACACTGCTGCAGAGGAACAGCACCGAGTCGACTGGATCGGTTCATCTGACTTCATGCACACTGGAAGCGTGGCTGCATAGCTTAGAATAAGGCTGTTAGCATTGCTACATAGCTTAGCATACGGCTGTTGGCTCTCCAGGCAGTGCATTGGATCATAATGATGTCGTCCAAACACAACAACAACAACAACAAGAGAGAACCTGAACGCCCACAATACAGCTGAAGAGGTCACAGAGGGGGAGGAGCCAGAAGGGGAGGAGCCAGAGGGGGAGGAGCCTGAAGGGGAGGAGCCAGAGGGGGAGGAGCCAGAAGGGGAGAAGCCAGAGGGGGAGGAGCCAGAAGGGGAGGAGCCAGAAGGGGAGGTGCCAGGGGGGGAGGAGCCAGAGGGGGAGGAGCCAGAAGGGGAGAAGCCAGAGGGGGAGGAGCCAGAAGGGGAGGTGCCAGGGGGGGACGAGCCAGAGGGGGAGGAGCCAGAAGGGGAGGAGCCAGAGGGGGAGGAGCCAGAAGGGGAGAAGCCGAACTTAAAAAGTAAAAAATACAACGCGAGTAAAAGAACAAATTACAAAATGAAGTACGTGAAAAAGGTGAATTTATGGAGTGAAATAACTAAAAGATGTACGGCGTAAAAGTACACAATAGAGTAGATGAAACGCACTATAACTGCAGAGCAGTTGTGTTATTGGCACACAAACAGAGTCTGTGTAACCTTGATGGGGGGGGGGGGCGACCTCGCTCCAGGAATCCACTCGCTTCATATTCAATATTCTTCGAGCGCGTCACAGATGCATTCTGGTCCGGAGCCGCTCAGCGATCTGAACGTTAGCAGCACTTTAACATCTCCTCCGTAGCGAACTGGAAGCCGCGTAATGGTTTCCAAACTGGAGTTAAGTGCTCTGCTTAATGGTCCCGCTGGGAGGCGCCGCTCCGCCGGCTGGAGGCGGGACGCCGGACGAGCCGCTCCCTCCGGGTCGCTTTCAGAAACGACCGCGCTCTTTAATCTATTAGAAAGCCAATATTTCAGACTTTGTCTTTTGGGTTTTCGGAGCCAGAGATCCGTTCGTTAATTATGATTCTCTTCTCTTTGTCGCCAAAACACAATAATCTCCGTTTCAACCTGATTTACTATTTGTTCTTGTTTTATGTTTGTCCTGGTTAGTTAAGGGACTGCAGATGCAAATTAGCGATAGCTAAAATCTGGTACTGTGCATCAAATGGTAATACATTTATGTTTTAACTGTACATGGTCCCTTTTAAATAAATAAATAAATAAATAAATAAATAAATAAATATATATATATATATATATATATATAAATATATATATAATTTTCAGTTAAAGGAAGATTCTGGCTCATGAAAAAGAGCCGATGCGTCTGATGAGCCGTCGGACCAGAGGCGAGATGCACCGCTGAGTATCGCGAGTACGACGATCTTTGTCGTTCTGTGGGATTTAACCCCAGCCAGATTATCTATAAGACATGGAGTATGTTTCAAATCCCAGAGAACTGACACCATCACTGCTTTAAATCTAGAATGAAAGAAATAGAGGCAGGTTCCCAAACACGTACATGTTCCTTAAATTGACTGTTAGGTTTCTGTCTCTTAGCTTTTAGCTCGTTTAAACTGCTAGTTCTGTGTTTTCTGTCTGTAACTGTGTGTTTTTATGCTGCTGCCTGTCTTGGCCAGGTTTCCCTCCAAAAAGAGATTTTTAATCTCAATGGGATAAAAAACAGAAGTGGCCCGAGAACGCATCCCTGAGGGATCCCGCTCCCCACCAACCAGGTTGTACTACTGCTGATTGTGTGTCAAAAATACCATAAACGTGTGTTTGCCAAAGAGATTAATGACTAAAATTATCTAGAACCAAGAAAACAAGAATGCAAATAAGCAATGAGGTGGAATGACTTTTGGGTTTTGACATTTTGTTTGATGG